>NC_088708.1:58688586-58988586 GCF_963576615.1 Watersipora subatra
CCAACCGGTAATCATTTTTACCATGCATTTGCAAGCTGAAGTCATACAAGTGCATTTTAAGACAGTAAAGAGAGAACAAAACTCCAAGTAGAAAATGTTGCACTTATTTTATTATATTTGTTTCAAATTGACTAACCGAAACATTTATATTACATGCTTTTTTATAAAGCATCAGTATGTTTTTTTATAAAGCATAGTATTATGCTTTAGTCATATACCCTGTGTTGGCGATTCTTTAATGGTGAAGAAATGAAGGAGGAGCTTCTTACTTTGGTTGGATTAGAAGGAAAAACCACCGGCCAGGCCACCTATGATGCCCTCGATAATATGAAGATACTTTTCTACAAATGCATATCTGCAACAACAGATGGCGCACCAGCCATGGTTGGAAGAGATCAAGGTGTCATAGCTAAATTGAAGAAGGGTATGCCATCAATGCTAGCATTTCATTGCGTCATCCACCAAACTACTTTATGCGGAAAACTAAATGATCACTTTCAACAACTAATTTGTAAGGCTATGAAGATGATCGACATTCTCAGATATCAATCAGCTCTCAGACACAGAAGCTTAAGGAAGTTTTTCAAAGAAAGCGATGCCACTTATGAAGATTTACTAACATACAATAACATTAAATGGCTAAGTAAGGAAAATGCTCTGTCTAGGTTGTGGAGTATTTGTCAGGACCTAATCCATTTCTAAATACATGCACATGCCTGAATGCAAGACAGTTTCAAGAGATGATGAGCTCTTTTAAAGATATGAGTGACCTTGCCTTCCTTGTTGACATCTGTGGCCATTTGAATGGTTTGAACCTCAAGCTTCAAGGAAAGAACAAGACTATCATTAATACACTACCAGCTGTTCAAGCCTTCTCTCATAAGCTGGAGTTGTTTCTGGTGGATGTGCAAGGTGATATGCTGCCCTTTCCTACTCGAAAAGCACTTTTAGATGATAAAAAATGGCGTCTTGCACAGCTGAGTACACTCACTTTATAGAAAAGCTGCAACAAGAGTTTAACAACCGATTTAGTCAGTTTCAATCTTTGAAACACATCATACAACTCATAAAAGCACCTCAGAAGGCAAAGTCTAATGGTGAGTGGTTTACTCAGTTGCCATTGAAAAGTTTTAATGTCTCATCTCTGCAACTGGAGTTGTGTAACCTCAAAGGTACAGATATAGATGAAATTGAGGAGGGCTTCTACTTGAAAGCTTCAACAAAGGCTGAATATCCACAGCTTGCTCAACTAGGAAGATGGTTGTACACTGTGTTTGCTGCCACATATATATGTGAATCAGCGTTTTCATACATGAATATTATCAAACGCAAGTTGAGATCCACTTTGAACCAAGATCACTTGTGTCAGCTCCTAAGAATAGCATGCTGCGGTAGATAGCCAGATTACGAAGTGATAATGAGCAGCCATAAACAATTCGAGGTATCTCACTAAACTTTAAGTTATACAAAGCTCTTTAGGCTCACTTCAACATTATTCAATGCTATTGTAAAAGTATTCCAATAAACAAATTTACTTACAATACCACTACCAAACTTGTATTATCAGTATGAAATGTTATACTGATACACATATTATGCGGCTCCCAAAAATCTTGCAACTTTGAAATTTGGCTCTTTGAGAAAAAACTTTGCCCATCCCTGTGCTAGGCCATGGGCCAAGGCAGTTTATCTTGCATTTCCGTTGGTACCCCCCTTTCAGTGGCAATTTCTGCTGTAATTTAGACTAATTTTGGTATGGAGAATTCAAAACTGAAGAGTTGCCACAGCTGCCATTCCCACTTCTATGAGAAATTTTATGAAAATGATATTTTAGGTATTATCTCCCCTGTAAATAGGATTCCTTCTATAGAAGCATCAGATTTGCAACTTTTATCATAATTATTTTGTAGTGATTCAGAATGTCAGTGGTAAAGTGAAAATTCATCTTCTATCTATTTCCGAACATTCCATATTCTACGATTGTTACACTCACATGTAAACTATATAAATGTATATACATATATGTACATATGTATATAATTGTATGGTCTAATAGCTTTAATTTACAAAACAAATTCAAAACACTATAATTATGTTTTATAACCTGATAATAATGGATCATAGAAAATAATAAGAATGCTGCAAGCGGTGTGAACATGGTGATTATTATTAGCATTATTATTAGTAGTATTATTAGTAGCTAATATCAACAGTCTTACAAAAGGAGCTGGAATATTTCAAAATATCGCATATCTTAACTATTTGCTCAATATGTTGAGTTCTTAGTCATTGTCCTCACCATCGGCTTCCTCTGCTACTCTCGCTTCAGTTTTGTCTTAGTGCACGCATGTGCAAGGCTCTGTGTAAGGCGGCTTTGCCATGACACTGGTACATAAGTTCCCTGGCACCTGGATCTTTGACACTCCCATAGAACTGCTTGTAGAATATCAGGTAAGGCGGGGATTCTGGTATGACACTTTACTGCATACTCATCTTTTTCTTAGCCAGTATCTACCGATGTAAAGAAGGAAATGGTGCATTGACAAGTTGTGTTGTTGCCTCTTTTCATATACTATAAGGCAGGTAGCTGCTACATAATTGACACAATGCACATGTTTTTGCAGCGATTGAAGGGAGGGACTGACTGGCCTAGACCTAGACACAAAAAGCCTGTCCCTTAGTAAGTTGAAGACTGTGCCATTTTCCTGGGTGCTATCTTCTTGGCCATAGAGTCTGCATGTGTAAGTCTGACAGAGAGAATAAAGTTGCCCCGAAACTTAAATGATTCTCAGAGTCAACTTATGTTTTGTTGTGTTTCCTATGACTCTTTTTTACTTTGCCTGCAAAGGATGAAGCTGCATCACAGCTAGAGAAACCGTGCAAACCTATGAGATTTTCACATTGGAAGTTGATCTCCGAGCTTAGTAGCCTTAGTAGCTCTATTCTTGCAAAAGTTTTTGCTCATAAAATCCACTCAAGCAGCCTTGTACTTCTTAGTATGAGTAATAAGCACATCAAGAATGGTATCAGCAAGTTGACGGAATGTTAAAGAGATGGCACTAGCAGGCGGGGCTTGGATAAGCGCCATGGCATCTACAAGGATGACCCCACATACTCAATAGCTTGGAGTCACTACATTTATGGCAGTTTGATCATGTCGGCCATAAATATGAGCTAGTCCTCTGTGTTTCTAACTCAGTTGCCCTCTGGGAACCTGGGCTGTAATATTCACAAACTGCAGTTAGAGGCACAGCTCTCTACTTGTCCCCATACATAAAAAGTTCCAAGATACCATAGGTAAGTAGTGTACAATCTTAATCGATTCTGTTGAGGCAAGATTGATCAACATTTTCACCAATTATGCAGTTGTGTATCGAGTTGTGTACCAGTGGTGTACCATTACGGAGATATATTTGTCATAACACTTGTTATGAGAGGCCATCTCTAAAGCAACCACATCTTGATCAAAGTTTTACAAAGTACACGTTCTTCCTGTTTGATGGTAGCAGCATTCTTCAATCAATCTGCATATATAAACAAGTGCACCGCTCGCAAAATTAGCAAGTTGTTTACACGAAGCCATGCTTGAAGATGTCACTAGGAGTTTAAACCCATTGTGAGGGTCATAGTTGCTTGTAGGGCGATATGATGCCAATCATTGGTGCCATATCAGTACAAGTTGATCTGCAAAACAATACAGGGCACCGCTCATAAATTACTTATCAATTACTTAATCATAGTCAAAGCAACTGAAGAAATCATATCTTAGGTTAATTTACATGATAGATGGACATACCAGCAGACACGGTTTTAGCCCCATGAAAGACAGCTTTGCAAGTACTGTAGTTGATTTGTGTGAGTAGTACTAGACCTTATTTTCACAAATCATGCATACATGTTTAAATGTAGGTCTTGATGTGTATAAGTGGACAGCAGAATTGAATCATGCGACTTTCTTTGGTGGCTCATCTTCATCTTGACAAGGTGTATCATGAGTAGCAGGTTTCCGTTATCTCACCTTAAATGTTAGAGTGGTAAAGTATCGCAAGTCTAAAAAAATACTCACTCACTTCACTGTATTTTTGTCCTGCCAAGCTCAATTTTGCTGTTAGTCAGTCTCTAATAGCATGTTCTGTGAATCTGGTAGCCTTTGCCAACAAGTTGAAGGCATACACCATTAGAAACAGACCTTTCAGGATATTTAAAAAGTGTTTTTCTAGATTTCTAGACAGTGACTAAGTGTTGGACCTGTGTGCTTAAGCAATGTTTACCAAATAAATTTCTTGAGAGCCATGTATGTGGGCTACACAAGTCATGTCAAAGCTCAAACCATGAATGCATGCGCTTATCTTGTATCTTATTATTTTCTATGATTCATCAGTGTCAGGTTATAAAACATAGTTATAGTGTTTTGAATTTTTTTGTAAAATAAAGCTATTAAACCATACAATTATATACAGTATATAATATATATAATATATATACCATATATAGTATATATATTATATACAATTATATATATATATATATAGTTTACATGTGCGTGTAACAATCGTAGGATATGGAATGTTTGAAAACAGATAGAAGATGAATTTTGACTTTACCGCTGACATTTTAAATCACTGCAAAGTAATTATGATAAAAGTTGCAAATCTGATCCTTCTATGTAAGGACTTTTATTTACAGGAGAGATAAATCCTAAAATATCATTTTATCAAATCCCTTATAGAAGTGGGAATGGCAGCCGTAGCAACTCTTCAGTTTTGAATTCTCCATATCTAACTTAGTCTAAATCACTGCAGAAATTGCCACTGAAAAGAGGTGCCAACGGAACATCATTTCTAGAGCTTTTTGCCTGCTCGGCCCATAGCCTATGCTTCTAGGTCCTTTAATTAACCGGCTGTAGAGCGGTGTTCTGTTATTAGATGAGTTCTCCATCGGCATTGCCGATCATTATTTAGTTGTTTTCAAATAGTGGATTTTCTAAAATCACTTGCTGACATATGTGCTATAGTTGTGTTTCTACCATTTAGGTTTACAATGTGCATGAGAATGTATCTTCTTTCGATGTTTGCTTTTTATTAATAACAAAGTTTTTGCGATATAGCTCTGTCTTATTGCCGTTCTACAGTATTTATATATGTCTCTGGAGCTTAGAGACTCAGCTGTAGGTATGTGTGTGATATGGTAGAGTGCTTCCGTCGAGGGGTTAGTCTTTACTCCCAGTATGTCTTTCGAACAGCTATGGAAAGAGATGTTAGCTTTTTGGTCCCAGATAAAACTATTGTAAAACAATTGGGGTATTATGATTGATTCTAGTATCTTTTTAGAATAACATGGCTTTAACCAGCATTGATGAAGGAGAGAAGTAGACTCCATTTCTTGATCAGTATCGCTTTTGCTTCTTCTCTTTGTGTGTTGAATGTTAACTTAAAGTCTAGGGTTAAACCTAAACTTTAGTAAAATTAGTAATGTTTATGTTTTCTCCGCTGACTTGAAGTTGTATTGGGTTGCAGTTGAACCAAGTCGTAACTGTCTTGGAACAGTTTGCTTTAACACATCATTGTTCTAGCCAGTGTGTGAGCTTCATGCAGTTACTTTCTATTGTTTTATATAGTAGATCTTCATTTGGTCTTGAGAAAATAACTGAACAGTCATCTGCATATTGGAGTGGAGTTCCATTCCATGAGCTCATCATGTCTTTTGTGTAAAGTACAAAAAGTATATGGGATAAGATGCTTACTTGTGGCAGTCTTATTTCCCATTGTTTTGTCTGTGATAGATGGTTGTTAACTATAATTCTGATCGTTAGTCTGTTAGAAAATCAGATATTAATTGAAGGAAGGGTCTATTTATTCCTAAATCAGCGAGTCTGAACAACATCCCTTGATGCCATACACTGCCAAACACTTTTTGTAGGTTGATAAAGAGGCCACCGACTTTTTGTTTACATGATTGATTGTGTTGAATTTCCATCATCATTGGACATAGGTGAGTAGAGGTAGATCTGCTTTTTTACGAAATCTGTGTTGGTATTCTGATATCCAGCCTTCTGATTCTGTTAGAATTTTAAGTCTGTGCTCAATTATTCCTTCTAGAATTTTGCTACATATAGAGATTATTGTGATTGAACGATAGTTGTTTGTTGTGATGTAGTCTTTTTTCTCAGGCTTTCTCAAGAATATAACTATATGCAATAATAATAGTTTGGAAGTAATAATACTTGAAAATAAGTTGCAAATGCCTTTTGAAAAAAGTATCCTAGAAGAAGTGGTACGCATCACTCAAACCTAAAGAGAATGTACTCCGTCCAACAGCTGCTCTCGTTGTGGGTACTACATATCATACTGTATGTATACAATACCACTAGATAGAGCATTTGCGAATGACTTATGAATTCATGTGTTTTAATATTGGCGTTAGCAGTGAACTAACTTTTGAGGTGTAGTTTTAATTTGTTAATAATTTTTTTTACCTTATGTTTTATAAACGAAGCTTTTTTGTGCCGTCAGAAAACATCAAAGGCGTCTAAGACTTTAAAATACTGATTAAATATCAAGTTTTTTTTGCTCATTACCTTGCTCTTTGTGTGCTGTTGCCTGTTAGAGTTAAGAAACTTTTTACAAGATTCTGGTTGAGTTCTTTACCAGTATACTGTACTTCTTTTTATAATAACAAGTTACATTTACTATATTGCGCATTTAGTGGTGCTCTGTTTTGATGTGATTTTAAAAAACTAGTTAAAGATCTGTTTACTGGAAGATTTTTCGAAAATTACCCTACTAACACTGTACCATAAGCAAGGTTTAGATTTCTAAATGGTATAATTTGATGTTTCAAGAAAGAAATTAATGCAATGGCCATTAGAAGAGGCAGGTTACAATTTTCAGCCTGCTCATGTTATGGTTACAGAATGTTTACTATCAGTTAATGTATGACTTGAGCAAAACAATCGCAGCAATGCTGATCAATTACTATTTCAGACTTGATCGTACTCACATGAACATAAGTGTATTTTGTCTATCTATTGGTACAAGAAAAGGGCAACACATGATCACTTGTTAGCTGAGAAATACAAGAAACTTGAAATAAAAATTAATTGGTTCTCTAAAAAACTATTTATACACTTTAGTGGCTCACAACATCAAAAGCTAACAGCTCTGTTAGTCATCTCATATAGACAGCAAGATGATGAGGAATTGATGTTATAAATGCAGTATGTGTGCTGTTAGACCTGTCTTATCTCATAGATTCGTAGCTGCCCTGCTTCGCTGGCTCTGGGTTAGTGATTTAGGTGTAAGATCAAGTTTTGGACTAGTTTTTAGACTGCGTAATTTTGAGTAACAAAGTCGGGACCCTTTAATCTGATGAAATTGAAGAATGATGGCAAGATGCACTTGTGTAGACCAGGAATCGACATCTGAGTTGCATCTATTTTTATCATCACTACAGACCTACATTTGTACATCTCACCCAAATGACTTGATGAAAAATATCTTCGTTACATACTCATATCCAATAAAGATTTCTGTATGAAGTTAGTCATTTTGTGATGTCAATAGTATTCTGGGTATGCTCGTGCAAATCTCAATGCTTCGTGTAACACATTTATGTAGATAGTAGGCCTACACACAACACCTGGGCTGATGTGAGCTTATTTCTAGTAGATATAGTTGCTATGATACTGTTTCAATGGAAGGAGGTATGGAAGGCAGTGAGCGCACAGATGTTTTGCATAAGTCTTTGATACCATTCATTTTTCTGCAGTGCCAACCTTAAGAGGGCAAAAAGCTGCAACAAACAGAGTTTTGGCACCATGTTTTAGTATTATGGCATCAGTGTATCATCAAAGTACAGTGAAACATGGATAACTCGCCCTCGAATATAGCGAACACATGGTTAACTCGAATGGATTTGCTTGGTCCGTTCCCACGCAATGATAAATGGCTCTATATAACTCGAACTCAACACTGTTATAACGAACTGTTTTTTTCCCCAACGGCTACCGAAACGGTTGCTATTGCTTTAGAAAATCACTTTATTCCAAGCTATAGAGGTAAACCTCAACTTTTCGTAATTCATAAGCGTCGTTATTACTTCCATTGGCAAAATATTTTTGTCAACGACTTTTCTAAAGGTTTGGTGAAATTTGATTTATCCTGCTATACGATGAATAGCACGGGCTAGCCGGGTCACGCGCGCAAGGATTTTCGCCACGCACATACAAAACAAAAACAGTACAGTATGTTGTTTTTGTTTTGTATTTGCGTGGCGAAAATCCTTGAGTGCGTGACCCGGCTAGCCCGTGATGAATAGTTTTCCGACGTTGATTCCGTGTTGAATCAACGTCGGAATGTTGAATGTTTAAAACGTCTTAAAAATTGTTGTAAGTAGTTAAACGTATACGTTGTCTTGGCTAAAAAAAACTATTCATCGTTTGACCTAAACACAGAATACGTGTGTACATTCAATAAGTATCCATTCAAAAAGCGTGAGTGATATACAATGTACCGTAAAACCTCGTGAAACTTTTAATTGAACTGCCTCGGAGTGTTGCTCTTAACGAATCCCAGGTAAAGTAAGGTAATCTTTGCATAAACTTCAAGAAAAATCGGCAAAATTGATCGTGGGTAAAACGCTCAAAAAAAGATGTCTTTTCTTTTGAGCATTTCAGCAACGATCAAGTTTTGCCAATGTCAATCTAAAAAACGTCCTGGCAATAACATCACCTCAAACAACAAACCAATCTCAAGTGATAGAAAAATTTCTATACTTTTTGATAAAAACGTTTTAAGCTTTACATTAGAAGCATTTAATTTGAAACAAGCCATTTGTGCTTTTGATTTATATTATAGTTTGTATATGTACATGTATCTACTAATAAATAAGTAAATACATGGACTTGTGACAGTGCTCTGATAACTTGAACGCTCTGATAATTCGAACACTTTTGCTCGGTCCCTTGAAGTTTGAGTTATCCGAGTTTCACTGTAGTATGTGTTCCATAATAATATAACTTGAACAATATGTTATGGGATGAAAGGAAAGTCGATCCTGCACAGAAAAATGTTAATCTCATTGGTAATTAGTCAGTTTGAATGCTGTAGTCCGTTACCTATATTGTATTATAGTCTAACAGTTCCTATTATTCTACTGTAGGAACATGAATCTAGCCATATATTGTTTTGCATTCTGTTACTAGTTATGATTAAAGAGGATATAAGAATCTACTTTAGTCTATCTATCTACATGTATGTTTCTGTATCTATGTTTATACCTGACCTCTCATGTACACGGATCATATTTCCAGTGAGTATCTATGTTTATACCTGATCTCTTATGTACACTGATTATATCTCCAGTGAATATCTATGTTTATACCTGACCTCTCATGTACACTGGGTATACCTCCAGTGAGTATCTATGTTTATACCTGACCTCTCATGTACACTGGGTATACCTCCAGTGAGTATCTATGTTTATACCTGTTTTTCAGGTTTATTGTGGAAATAACCTGTCAGGGATGGACTACTTAGAAATTACAGCCCACAAGATAATAAGTTTGCTGACATGGGAAGATAACTGCTCAATAATATTTTTGGTTTATCTTGACAGACATTTTCTGGCTGTCTGTCGTAATTGAAAATGACTTGCATCTTAGCGATGCATGCTTGGGTCAAGCAGTATGGTAGAGAAGAGGTGACCCAGTTCTCAGTATCTACCACTTCTGGAACTGTCAAATTAACCCGAAGGGATGCCTTTTGCAACACGTCCAGTCTGACAGAGCCAGGTAGCCATTTCACTTGCCCCATGTGTGAAGGACAAAGGTGGATCTCTAACGTGCCCATGATGTCAGTGTGGTACGCGGGGCTTCCAAGTTATGGTCTAGATTTGGACCCAGCAATTTAGGGTTGAAAGCTTGCTGAGAGCTATTTGTCAGATTGGCATTATGCAGGACTCAAACCACCAGCCCCATGGTTGACAGTCAAAGATGCAACCATTAGGCCACCCTGACACCCCGTTTGACTTGACAGATATACGAGCTACAATAGCTCGCTGATAGTGGGTAGCCCTGAAAAGGTCTGAGCTGGTGAGGATGGAGAGGGAGATAGGTAGGTGAAGTAGATAAGTACGCTAGGAGTAATCATAAGGTTATATTCATCATGGTATTCTTGTTAAAGTTGGGGTCTATCAATTATAAAACAGAATTGAGGTGAGTTATTGGAGCTCTAAGGAAGCCAAAATATATTAGACCAATTAACATCATAACGGTCTCAGCCAGTAAAGACAGATAATCTTCCGGTGGATGTCATCATATATTAAATATTAGAATAGCATTATAAGAGAGCCTTAGTTTTTACAAATTCATTTTGTTGTTTCTCATCATTACAATTATTTAGTTTTTTTGACCTAAAAAATTGTTAACAAATGAAATCCATGATATTATTTAGGTTTGAAAAAGCAAAAAATATAGAAATGTGTCTTTTCAACTTGGATTCTACATTATTTCAGAATCTTCATCAACATCTCTACCAGCTCAATTTCATCAGTCTCATGAGAGAAGTATTTGACTAACATACTAGTATGTAGAGAGGCTTGATCAAGTTTTTATGAACAGACAGTTTAATAGGTGTGTAATGACTAGTTGGTTATTAAAGGAAAGAGAGGGTGTGTATAGGCAGAAAAAGTTGTATCATCATCATATGCATTGTTATGGGTGAATGTGGAAAAATTATATTACGCATAACTAATCCGAATTCACACACATCATCATTGTTTAATTTGCTTTGTCATTCTATGCAATTTTGACTATGTTCAGTTTGCGCATGTTTGCTTAACTTGTGGGAACTAATTTTATTATTAATGGTTCAGGTACTAGTGAGAGTTTAAGCTATTGTAAGCAATACTGATATTTACCAGTAAAAAATACTTCTTTATTCTGTAATTCCAACAATTAAAATACACAACTAACAAAATTCTAAACAATTATATTTATGACAAAAGGTTAAAATAGCCAATAAAGTTACACCCTTACTCAAACGGTCATCCATGTTTGCTTGTTTGGTCCGTACGGCTGCGAGTTTCAACAGTCAAATGAGAGTCATGGCAGTCCTTACATACAGAGGCTCAATAGGTGATATAGTGAAGCAGGAGAGAATCAACTGATGATGGAGAAGGAGGTTTCGTAGGTAGGGAAAGGATAGAGGCTGCAGAGGCAGAGGGAAGAAAGAGAGAGGCTCCCAAAGCAGAAGAATGTGCTTCGGAAAGGCAGAGAGAGCTTCAGCAGGTCCTTGAGATCGAGAGATAAATACATGTAGATCGACTGCTAGACGCCGAGTCGTTGGAGCTATTCTTTTTTATAGAATTATTTTTATTCTTTTTTATCTCTCTTTATATACTTAAAAAACACACAAATTTTCTAACCATAACTTAGTTAGGGAGAGTTAGGGTAGCGCTACATCACTGCTAATACTACTATACAACAGCATTATAGCGGATCAAAATAGCATAAAAGCTTTTACATGAAGGTGTACAGAGATACCATAAAACCTTTGTTCGAACGCCATGACATTCGATTTTTCAATTTTTTTTTATGATGGCGTTTAATTAGCGGTAAAGTTCAATAAAAGGATGTGGTTCAATTTTTCAACTAGCTGCTCAAGATTTTGAGAAGTTAAATTTCATTTAACGAATAATGACCGATATCCTTCAACATAAAGTTATAATATAAAATATTATAACGAACAATAACATCCAACATAAAATTCTAACACAAAATAATTTAACCAGTAACGAACGATAAAATAACTACCAACATATAATTATAGTACAAGAAATATGATACAATACATATAATACAAACTAGAAATTCCACTGTCATACAGCCCTCGACCAAAGTGATATTGGAAAAATAAAGGGTAGCAATGGTAGAGAAATGCAATATTAGCGGTCAAATGGCACTGCAGTGCGATAGGATAACTGCAATGGTAGCTGTAATGTACTGGGTGTGTGTGTTATTATATACAACAAACAGCAATAATGAAAGGAAAAAATTATATGTTTATATCTCTCCCCCTGCAATAGGAGAAATGCAATATTAGCCAATATTAGAAGTAAAATGCACTGATATTATTAGAATAACCAATATTATTAATATAGTAATAATATAAAACCAGTGCACAATTTTGTTTACATTTCAAAACGTCATAGCTAAAAATATCAAGAAGTGATATTCCCACGACCAAACACGAGCGAAGCGATTGGTTGGGAGAATTATGATAAATGCACATGTGCACACAACTCCCGAAAATTATTCATCAGCAATGAGACGAACCCTTGTCTCAAAAGTTCATCAAGAAATTTAACCATCGTTTTGTAGAGTCGTTAAAGTATAATAACGATACAAAACACATATACGCCTATTTAAATATGTTACCAAGTCTTTGTAAACCGTCGAAATTATCTTCAAACTTACCCATCTGATCGGATTATACACGAATAGACAGATTTATTTGGACGAAAATCGTTATTAAAACTTGCTAAGCCTCACTTTTATCAAAGTTAAGACCGGAAATTGAAATGCCGAGCGACAGAGAATAGAACGATTAAGTCGTGCGCATTTCACGAAAAAATAATGTGCACATTTCACCAGTCTATAGCATTGTCGAATTGCCAAAGGTTTCTGTAATTTACGTAGGAGTACAGAAATCGTTTCACTTTTGCCGATTTCAAAGTAACTGACATTTTAGACAGATTTGAGTACTTTGGTATTCTAACCATACCTGCCAACTCTCACTCATTGAGCGTGAGACTCACGCAATCACCCCAAAGAAAAAAGGAAAATGCGTGAGATTTTTGCCTCAATTTCCACAATTTTATATATACTATCATTGATACATCAATTGCCCTAAAACCAAATCTCACGCATTGCCCCACTTTTGGGTTGGCAGGCCTAATTCTAACTGATGTCCAACGCAGTGTAAGTAAAGGAAATGACGATGATATTTTTTTCTAACGATTCTTATGAGATTATTAGGATATTTAATTATAAGTTTGGATATTCTTCTTGAGACTTCTTGATACTGTTAGCTATGACGTTTTGAAATGTAAAAAAAATTGTGCATTGGTTTTTTATTATTACTATATTAATAATATTAGTTATTCTAATAATATCAGTGAATCTTACTTCTAATATTGCATTTCTCCTATTGCAGGGGGAGAGATATAAACATATAATCTTTTCCTTTCATTATTGCTGTTTGTTGTATAAAATAACACCCACACCCAGTACATTACAGCTACCATTGCAGTTATCCTATTGCACTGCAGTGCCATTTGACCGCTAATATTGCATTTCTCAACCATCAGTATCATTTCTTTTTTCCAATATCACTTTGGTCGTGGGCTGTATGACAGTGGAATTTCTAGTTATATAGATTTTTAGAAAATCTATTTAAAAAAGTGTTTTGTCGTGGCAAACAGCAATAATGAAAGGAAAAAGATTATATGTTTATATCTCCCCTGCAATAGGAGAAATGCAATATTAGAAGTAAGATTCACTGATATTATTAGAATAACTAATATTGTTAATATAGTAATACAGTAATAATAAAAAACCAATGCACAATTTTGTTTACATTTAAAAACGTCATAGCTAACAATATCAAGAAGTATCAAAAAAAATATCCAAACTTAGTAATAGTAATGCAGTAATAATAGAAAACCAATGCACAATTTTGTTTACATTTCAAAACGTCATAGCTAACAATATCAAGAAGTATCAAGAAGAATATCCAAACTTATAATTAAATATCCTAATAATCTCATAAGAATCATTATAAAAAAATATCATCGTCATTTCCTTTACTTACACTGCGTTGGACATCAGTTAGAATCAGGCCTGCCAACCCAAAAGTGGGGCAATGCGTGAGATTTGGTTTTGGGGCAATTGATGTATCAATGATAGTATATATAAAATTGTGGAAGTTGAGGCAAAAATCTCACGCATTTTCCTTTTTTCTTTGGGGTGATTGCGTGAGTCTCACGCTCAATGAGTGAGAGTTGGCAGGTATGGTTAGAATACCAAAGTACTCAAATCTGTCTAAAATTTCAGTTACTTTGAAATCGGCAAAAATGAAACGATCTCTGTACTCCTACGTAAATTACAAAAACCTTTGGCAATTCGACAATGCTATAGACTGGTGAAATGTGCACATTACTTTTTCGTGAGATGCGCACGACTTAATCATTCTATTCTCTGTCGCTCAGCGTTTCAATTTCCGGTCTTAACTTTGATAAAAGTGAGGCTTAGCAAGTTTTAATAACGATTTTCGTCCAAATAACTCTATTTATTTCTGTATAATCCGATCAGATGGGTAAGTTTTAAGATAATTTCGACGGTTTACAAAGACTTGGTAACATATTTAAATAGGCTTATATGTGTTTTGTATCGTTATTATACTTTCACGACTCTACAAAACGATGGTTAAATTTCTTGATGAACTTTTGAGACAAGGGCTCGTCTCAATGCTGATGAATAATTTTCGGGAGTTGTGTGCACATGTGCATTTATCATAAATCTTCCAACCAATCGCTTCTCTCGCGTTTGGTCGTGGGAATATCATAGTAATTAGTGGTGAGTAATAAAGTTTTTACTGTTGAAACTCAAATGACACAGCAGTTGCAGCAGTCCTCACCATTCTCTAGAACTTGCTCGTCAACTTTGAACGGTTGAATCCCATTGTATTGGTAATGCCAGCATTGGCCTGCGCTTGCTGAAGACATAGTGTTGGCTGGAGAGTTTATAGCGCTGGTCAGACCACATCCTTTGAACGACTAAATGATTAACGTCTTCGGATTCGTGCCTGCTCAACATGTCTGCCAAAGATTATATGTACGTTCTCATAGTGCTCTGAAGAAGTTTAACTTACAACTACTCAGTCGAATGCCAAGGCCTCCATGTAGTAGGCTCAACCTCCAGGCACCTTGATCCAGGTGTGTTTGATGCTTGATCAATGCATTTAATATTGGCCCACAGAACTCAGTCTATCGAAATCGCACTAGTCTTTTAGTACAACACGCCTAGTTAGATACCTTTGATTACTAACTAGCGTGGTGAATCTCAGTGTCACTCAAATATAGGTGGCCTTCAAATAAAAGGTAGTGCTCTATTTTCCAACCAGTTTTCTATAACGGCGTTCAAATAAAGGTGGCGCTCAAGTACAGGTTTTACGGTAACAACACCAATACTGCTGAAGTTCAAAGTTTGCTTGATATGATAGCTACCTAATATACATTTTTTAAATAAATATTTTGTATAATTAGAGCCGTGTCCGTCTGTCTGTAGCCATGGTGAGACGTCGGAAAAAAATTGCAGTGCACAAGATTCAAACTTGGGCATTTGACTTAGCAGCCATGTACGCTACCATGGGCACCACTCAACTACCTTGCTGTATTTTGGAATAGTTGTATGTATAGTTATTACATCTAACGACCTAACGAATGGTAAATCCATGGTTTGTTTTTCTATGCATTCAGTATGAGCAGATTCACTATACTATAAATCATAATAATAATTGGCAGATTTATAATAGGTGCGGTGAATCTGGAGGGTAAAGAATGGTATTTCTACAATATGAGCCTCTCAGTTGGTTTACTCAGGCTAGAAACAAATAGCCGCAGTTCCATGTGTAGAAATCTAGCTCAGATTGGGTCGCTGGCCTAAAGCCCAGCTTGTAACAAATCAGATAATTGAGGGTTAGAAAGAATATGCAGTATATTTAGGGAACACAACAAAGGTTGGCAGGAGGCATATCAACTATGTACTCTACTATGAATAAAGTATGCAGCAAAAAGTCTAAACAATGAACTTATATGAACTGGTAGAAAGGATCACAGAATAAAAATATCAAATGATGTTTGCTCACCAGAATCCACAGAATTCAACAAATTAACTTGGAAGGTCTTCCTTAAGTTGAGAGCAGATTAAAAATACTTCTATTCTCAAACCATCAACATAGGATTTATTGAGAATAAGTCTCACAAAGGCGAGTCTTCGGTGGTAACAAGAAATGCTGTATGTATTCACTGTGCTGCCTTGAAGATGCAGTTTAATCAAAGTTCAGTTGATAGAATCGAATGGAAGAGTCCTGATAACTACCTACTACTAGTCTATCCTCTGTCACACGCATCCCCAAGGGGTACATATTACTTACAGAACTGTCCATCAGCTCAGCGACCTTCTGACCTAAAATTAAGATAGCTAGGTAAATAAGTAGCTATCCTATAAGAAAGCTATAAGGAATTGCAACAGCTGGATTATAGGTCTAATATCTGTTCAAGTCTATATGTATGCGAAAATGAACTTTTTAAAGGTTGATTTGCAAAAAATTTAACATTACAGTTATTTGGTATCTAAAGATTCACCATGTCTTACTCTGCTGTGTTGTAGGTGTCAAACATATGGAAATGTGATTACAAGCTCTTAAAAGCACAAAAACAAACAGTTAATCGCCGCCAGTTAGTAATTTGGTTATTGTTTTGTCATGTGATGTTCTCACGTAAATTAAAAGGCCAATAAAGGGCTCAGTATAAAACTTCTCGTAGCACTAGTTAATGACAAACACTTCGGATTTTACCGAAGAGCCCCTACCAAATATAGATGCTCGCTAGTTTACAGTTTCGTTTCGGCTTGGTCTAATTGTCTAGTCGTAATCTGATCATATGACCCGTAATTCCTGCCAACCAGTGCGAATAATTCCTGTAGCATTTTTCGACTATCACAGGTGACCAACAGGCTTGTCATGTTTATCAGAAGATGATATGCACTCCTTTCAGCTACGGTTAAAAAATTAAACGAGTTTTCACAGTAGGTTTTAAGATATCAGCACTAAAAGTGATAGCATTACAATGATGATGAAATAGACGCATAAGGACACTAGACATGGTTTTATTGAATGCGTGAAGTATATTTGTGAAAATATTTTGACGAATAAGGTTGCATGAAAGTGTAAACAGAAGCCATCATGTTCAATTATGCTCCATTTGAGCCGTTTTGGAAAGAGATTCTAATCTATGGCGGTCTCGTGATGGCAGCGATTAACAGTTCGTTTTTGAGCTTTTAAGAGCTTGTAATCACAATTCCACATATTTTGCACCTACAACACAGCAGAGTAAGACATAGTGAATCTGTTGATACCAAATAGCTGTAATGTGAACTTTGTTGCAAGTCAACCTTTAAGCTTTCACTGTACATGTACAACAGTAGCCTTTGACAATTGAGTTGTCACAGCCCTGCTACATGATAAATTATGTAAATAAGTCTATATATAAAACATAAAAGAGAATAAATAATGTATGTAGGAAGACAAAGAGCTTTTTGCAAAATGATAGAACGTCATGATCAGAATTAGGTATACATGTATAGAAAAATGGAAAGACAGCCATTTAATCTAATAGTAGTATGTAGAGAGTAGATCTACACAAAAAAGTGATGGATCCAGCGGGGGGATAGAAAAAGGGGGTTGCGAATTAAATTGGCTAGGGGTGTAGATTGAATTGCGTGGAGTTGAATGAGATGTTGGGGTTTGGGGGGAAATTGTGGTGTAGAGTAGGGGGTTGAATTCAAGGGGGTATGGATCCGCTCCTGGCGTAATCGGCGGATTATCTGTGGATGAGTCATCCGATTAGTGGGGGATGAGTCATCCGATTAAACGTGGATTATCGCGGGATTAGTCGGGGGAATCGTTGTGGATTAGTCGGCCGAATCGTCGCAGATTATCGGTGGATTAGTGGGGGTGAATATCTGGGACATCGAGGGCTAGTTGGTTTTCCGGAGTGGATCTCACGGATTATCGAGGAGAGCGAGAGATTACCGGATGAGTGAGGGGGTTAATATCTGGGACACCGAGGGGTTGATTTTCCGGAGAATGTTATATATTTGGTTGAATGAGAGATAAGTTTTTATTATAAAATATAAACTATAAATGTTACAAAAAATTCAAAATCATTCTGTCATTCGTTTTAAAAAGGAAAGTTTTGGAATACATCTTTCATCAATTTCTGTGTCACATCGAAGAACTATAATAAGAGTTGATTTTCCCAAAGAATTGAGAAACTGAACAGGAAGTAACAAATCTAATCCTTCATTATTTCCAATATTATCATATATGAAGGTATCTTTAGGTGTAGTAGAATTTGAAATAGGCTGAAGATTACAGATAAAGTCAATATCTTGAAAATTCGATCCTGGAGGACATTGCAACATTGAAAGAGTAGAGTTATATCCACATAATTCTCCTCTTTAGAATAATTTGAAATCAATTAGAATATCGATTGTGGAATTTTGAACTGAATATTCACATTCAGAATATGTTAGAACTTGCTCCGATGAAGCTGACATTATAGGATTAAGGTATAGGTTTTCTCCATCTGTTTCATCTTCATTTAGTAGTTCTGTACACACAAATCTGTGATTGCCTGGTAATGGATAACCACAATGAAAGTAGTCCGATGGAAATATTCTTCCGCATGTTTCATTATTCTTGTGATATAAAGTAGTTTCTTCGAATGGAAGTAGTAATGAAACTTCAAATTCATTGAGTGTTCTGCTTAAGCAGTTATTCGCATCGGTAACATATTGAATTCTTTGATTTCCATTTATTATTCCCGTAAACCGTAAAATGAGAAATATTATAATGTGCAAATTCATTATAGTCATAGTGTATTTTTAAAATACTACTCTCTTGACTGAAGTAGGCAAAGAAAATGAATAAAAAGTATGTCAATATAATATATATAGTTCATTCTTCAAAATTATCTTGAAATACTATACAAAAAAGTTATTCAATTCTGTTTGATGACTCAATCCTTCTTGGATATGAAGTGATTAAATATAAAGAATTATGCAAAGTCTAACTGTGATGTTTATCAATTCTTCCCATTGATATGTAGGAGTTCACTGAAGTAATGATTTGTAGCTTGTTGATCATTGGTTTCTCCTCTCAAATATGGATAAAGTCTTGTTTCGGTTAATATTATGTTTGAAGGTGTGTTCCAATCAAGTGAGGATAATAATGATAGTTGGACTTTGTCACTCCTTGGTCCGATTTGAGCAGATTCCAAACACGTTCCAATATCGAGTTCGGCAAAAGTCTCATGAAGTTCTTGTCGAGTCAATCCTTCATTTCCATATCGTACTTGCATTATTCTAATACAATATTGACATCCTCGAGCTCCCTCGAAGCATCCACACTGACTTTCTAAATATGTTACGAAGCGTTTATAGATATAGAATCCGATAACATAGTAAAAAGTTTCTTCAGTAACTCTTCTGATGAATTTTTTTGTGTTTTTCTTTACAACCACTCTTGATAATTGTCCATCCTTAAGATGAGCTGGAATAAACTCCTCTAGAAATATAACCGACATTGTTTCTGTTTTCTTCGTTTTTGGTTCCTTCACCGTCAGAGCTAAATTGAAGAATGGTGGAGAATTCTAAAGGAGTAGACTTAATAACATTCCGAATCTTTTTTTATTTTCATCCAACAGATTTTTCATCTATAATTACATCATCAATTTCATGCTCGATTTCCTCTTCCAGTCTTTCTCCGATTAATGGAAATTGTGCTATATGAACGAGTCTTCTGAAGAGCAGTTGTTTCGTTTCATCACGTTGTGTAGGATGAGTCATGTAGTGCCGAATTCTATTCCAAAGCACGGTTTCAAAAATCTTTTCTTCCATCGTTTTAAAATCGATCGCGATAAATCTGTTAATCCATTCTAAATCAACCTCTTTTCCAATTTTACCTTCTCAAATGGTAGCTTCAAGATCAACCCATTCAAAGATCATCTTCAAATCTGAGGGTGTTATCGATATTTCTTTTACAGATATTGTTGATTCCAAACATTCCCTGCATTCCAACGCACTGCAGACACAGTTGGACTTTAATCTTTTCAATGACACAACTTTTCTAAAAGCAGCTGTTCCTAGAATGTAGTATAAACATTCCTCGGTAAGATGTGTACGAATTTGTTCATTTTCGTCAAGTTGAACCAAGATGTTATCCGGGATTATTTCTGCAACCTCGAATGGAACAAAATCTTTAATCAGAATGTTTTGAGCCATGTTACTATGAGAAAGTCTACATTCGAAATGATTTTACATTGGATAGTATATTGAATTTATATGAGCTTAGTTATATATTATTGATATTGTATATACGAAAAGAAGAGCCAATGAAGAAAATAAAATTTTATAGTAATAATACATCGAGGAGCAAAACTCTACTATCATACATACTTAGCAACAAAATCACTTCTAAAAATTATGCTAAAATATATTCTGTGCTCACTCCATCGTTACATACTCTTCTTTTTTAATAAAAATATGTTAATCCGGTTCTAAGTTGAGTGTATGAGAACACTCTATTGTCTTTTTTTACAAAGCCTTTGTTTATCCCTTCCTTAGGAAATCTTGATTGTAATACTTTTAAAAAAGTGTCTTTTGTAAAACTATTCGTAGTTTTACTTAATCCTTTACTGCTATGCTTTGTAGAATGAGTTTCATCATTCCAGCAAAAGTAAGTCTTAGAATTTAAGGCTACTATTCCATGACCTGAAAATTCTACTTTGAATAAACCGGGAGTCCTTATATCATATTGATATACTTCTTTGCAACAATTTTGTAATTCCCACGACTTTGTAGGATCAGATTTACAGAGTTGGAAATCATCCGCGTGTCGATCGCAATACATCCTAGGAAACCATTTTCCATATTCTTTGTAGTATATATCAGTGATCTCTTTTCTAACGATATTATCCATAGGTGCTGAAAGAGCCATGTAGGCACTATCTGTATCCATCGCCACATACTGGAAGTCTTTTCTGTCGAAGTATCTAAAATAAAAAGATTTCAATCCTTAATTCTTGTTATCTTAGTATTATAATACTCCCATTTCAAAAATTATCATTCAAATGTTTACCATTATACATATTTTTTCTAAAAGATACAAATGAGATTACTTACCTATCCATGAAGTCATAGTAGAACTCCAACATCCGAAGTTTAGCCATTTGTAATATGGAGAATCCGATATGTACAGGTATATCCATCTTCATCTGAATAAATATATATACAGTCTTATTAGATTCCTTTACATATATTAGTTCAAGTAAATTTTTCATTATGATTCAATTATATCAATAAGATAATAAATATATACTACTAACCGAAGACTTGTGTTGAGTCAACTCATAGAAGCTATCATCGATTTCCTCCAAAGATTCAAAACTGTGTGATCGTATTCTCAAGGATGCTTCATAATCTCCTTGAATATACCTGACATTTCGATGTTTTAATTTCTCAGTGATTGTTTTCCCGTACGATGAATTTCCAATGAGTTTATTGGTTGTGGCTATCAACTCTTGGTCAGGATCTTTGTCACCAGCTCTTCTAGCATTTGAGACAGATTCTCCAAATGACTGGAAAACTCTTCTAGGGGTGTATTCTATGAGTTGATATATTTTGGTTATAATCAACCCATGATTAAGATACCATTTTGCTAAAGTGGTGAGTAGTAAAATTTTTTGTCCAAACATACTCCCCACCAAAGTTCGTTGTTCTTGAGGTAGCATTCCTTCCTTTTCAGCAAATTCTTTCATACTTTCACTAAGATGATTTCTATTCAAAGATGTATTCTTGAAAATGGGACTCATTTCTGAAAACTTTTCGTATAAGTTTTCAGGAACAGATATATCGCATTCAATGAATCCATATATCCCCCTTTTATAATCTGCTGAATAATCTCATCCTCGGTGGCAAAGGAATTGGAAGGATAAAACTCTTCGTTGAAGATACTAATAAAGTTCTTAATCTCGGTGTTATCCTCAATCATCTTGTCCCATTCACACTCCCAGATTCTTACTAAACGATATCCAAGTTCTTTAACATATTCTTCCTTCTTTATCTTTTCCTCCAGAACTTCACTCATGGGTCGATTCTTATATGGATGTATACTTATTCCTTTGGTCTTGTTACAGTTATGTCCATGCCAGAAACATCCATGAAATTGAAACACTGTATTCGATTCTTCACAATATCCATCAACAGGAAGATTATGTTGTCCAATTCTAAATTCTTTATCATTGTTTTCATGTAAGATTTGAATATTGTCCTTCCAAGTCAAAAATTGTAACCATCCATGAGCAGCCTTGCTATTTTTTCGAGGATGAGTGTATGCAAATCCATTTTCGAATCGCCTTATTCTAGGGTTTCCAGTAGGCATTTCTTGCATCATACTCCACAAATATAATGCATTTGCATCAACTCCTAGAATAAGTTCACAAAGTTTGGATTTCTTTCCAAACTTTCATTCTCGAATCAGTGTTTTCTTCGACTCATGAAGTTTGTGAAAAACAATGCTAGGTCCACCTACGATATTGTCCTTGATGGTAAAGTAAATATCTTTATCATTTTCCTTGATCAGACAGACAGCTTGACAAGTTTTGAAATGATGTGATGAGATTGTCTGATGATGAGAACTCATAGGATGAGGAGGCGAATCTGAAAGTTTCAACATCCATTTTACTGCCAATCCAGGAAGTGAAATGGCGTCTTTCAACATATCGATTCCCATGGTTCTGTAAACTTCTTTTTGTTTTTCTACAGCTTCAACAAATGGTACTACATCGAGATTGTTGTACCATACTAGAAAATCTTTTAACGTTTTCATCTTCTCTTGTTTTCAAATGTTTAAACAGATTTCATAATCAGCATCCGAAATATGTTCATCTCTCAAAGAACTGTAAAAGCATTCTTTAGGTGGTAGAAACGGTTGTTTCAACTTCTCAAGATCATCCATATATTCATAAGGATAGAATCCTTTTTGTTGAGAGCATTTGAAAGCTTTGAGATACTTTGCATAGGAAAATCCTGGAGCAATGAAGTTGGAAATATCCAAGAATTTGAATCTTCTTGATTGAATACAGCTCATCTTGTTTGTTCTTTTCACTACAAAATCAAAATCTTCGTCTTCTGTGTCTTGAAGACATCGAAGTAGAGGTCCTTTCATCACATTCAGGTCGTAGTTTTGTGAATTAAATCCTAGAATCGGAATACATGAGATGAATTTGTCGAAACGTTCAAATAAATGACGAAATCCCTCTCTTGAATGGTATACTCGAGGATTGGAAAATTTGCAGGATTTAAATCTTTCTTCAACTTTTCCTTGCTTTTCAGCTTTTGCCTTCATCAACTGTCTAATGTAGTAAAGTTTTTCTTCAAGGATATCCTGGGCTTCATCAGCAATTTGGGAAATATACTGAACAAAAAAAGATATACAAGAATCAGTATCTCCCTCACTTACAAAACACTTTGGATCCTTAAATCCGGGTACATTTGAACAAACTGATATACTCATCAATTCGTGTCTCGATGTGAATGTAACCGAATTGGAATTTGGTGGAAGGTCGGATTTTGGAAGATAACACTCGATATCATAGGTGATTAAAAAAGGATAATAAGTATCTTCCTCAGCCACGGATATTCCTATCTCTCATTTCAGTTGTTCGAAAATTGTAGGTTTTGCCTTAAACTTTCCTCCTTCGAAAATGAAGTTTGTTACTACTTCTTGACTACATTTATGTCTCTTGAAATTTCCTCTTTTTGTAAAGCTCACTTCACAGGAAGGACAACTAAACCCTTTAGTATAAGCATTAACATCCTTGATGAAACTGAAATGAGAGTTCTGCAAATCGAGGAAGAGTTCCTTTCCCTCTTTTTGGGTCGATGTCCAGATGACTGTTGAGGTTTCATCAGCATTCAGAGATAATACGGTTATACGGATGTCAAAACATTTCTTAAGAGAAATTAAGTCTCCTAACTCAATTCCAGGAAAATTCTTCATCAGATCTTTGGAGGATGAGGAAGAAGAAATGTGTTTCGAGTACTTTTGAAATAGCATCTTCACAAGTTGCTGTTTTGGTCTTTGTCTGGTGCAACTACATCGCTTTGAACACTCACACATCTCCTTCAATGCTAAACATCTGAAGAAACAGAGATTGTCTGTGTAAGGAGTGCAGCTCATAGTGATTACATGTCGATTGTTAAGAATGTGAGTCGGAAGATCTGAAGCCACTCCTATTTGCCCCATTCCAATCAATTTATAGAAATAGAATGAAATATTGGTAATTACATTCAATTTCCAAGCTGTATTCGGGCGTTCTCGAATCGCTATAGCAGCAAGATCTTGTCTTGTCAATTCTTCAAAGAAATTCTGTAGTTTCTGTCTTGTTGTAATCAGTTTTGCTTTTTTGAAAATTGTAGCATTATTCGATGAAGCATGGAAATATCTTAATTCTCCTGAAGCTTTATGTTCAAGAATGCATCCCACACTACAATTTAACTTAGCTCTTGTTTGTAACCCATTCCAAGTTGTCAACATCTCGTTCCATATTCTTTCCGAATGGTTTGGAGTTGGAAGTTCTGCTTGAGGAATATTTCCATTCCATAAATTTACGTTTAACGTTTCAACAACTCTTCCTCGTCGTCTTTTTGTTTTCATAGCATTCCAATATCTTCTTATTAACTCATCCCATGCCTCATCATCATTAACAGGAATGATATCCTGATTAACTTGTTCTCTTTCATTTTCGATAGGAACGATGGGCTCGACTCTATCATTAATACCAACTAAATTGTCATCATCAGCGTCCACTTCATTTTCGTTTCTTTCGATTTGTTTTGTAGGTTGATCAGATAAATATCTATTTTCTTCGATTTCATTTGTATTTTCTTCTTCTGATACATCTGATTCATCGGATTCATCATCAGCAAGATTTCGAGTAATAGGAGTTACTGTTATCTTAGATCGACTAAGATCTCCTCTTCCAATTTGAGTTGAAGCAGAACGAAATGAAGAATGATGAGAAACATTCTTTACTTTTTCGAAAATGAAAGGGGGATCGGAAACTTGTATAATAATCGAGGCATCATCATCATCATCATATTCGTGATATTGTTCCGAAGAATCATTAGTTGATGTTGTAAACGATTCTGAACTTTCATTCGTTTGGAGATGAATGTGTTTGACATGTTTTTTGAGGATTGATTTTTTGTTAAATGAAGTCGAACATTCTAAGCAGATATATTTATTAGCTGAAACGGATGATGCACTTCTTTCCCTACTTCTGCTTCTTTCTCTATTATCAATTGAAGTGGAAGGAGTAGAATTTTCCGATGAAATTAAATTATGCTCTCGTGAAAGCTTGAACATCTTTGAGGAATTCCAGCTGCCAAGAATTAAGAATCTCATTTTACTATTCTCTCTACATTTATTCATTCATTAAAAATTTTTTCCACCAATTATTGTAAATCAACTTACCTCATCAGATTTGCTCCAGTCTCCTTCTGAATGGGAAGTTGCCGGATACATTTCCTTGTTGTATTCAAATTTCGGAGATATATAATCCGGTGAAACAGAGATAATCCAAAGTTCTGAGAGAAGATTATACATAGATATCCAAATTGTAGAATTAATCCAAACTTTGTGAGATATATAATCCAGTTAGGTATAGAAATAGTTCGAAGTTCTGAGAATTTCATGTATAATAACTGCAGGAAAAAAAGTCTCGATAATGGTGAGCCCATCAAACTTGGCTGTATTTATACTAGTCAAGTTCAAGGAGGTGGAACCTGTACAAAAGCTATAAATCACTTCTAATCCAACTTGTCTCACTCAACTTTCGCGAAAATTGAATTTCGCGAAAGTGAATTTCGCGAAATTGGATTTCGCGAAATTACACATTATATATATATTATATAGTCAACTTTCGCGAAATTGAATTTCGCGAAAAGTGAATTTCGCGAAATTGGATTTCACGAAATTATATATTATATAGTCAACTTTCGCGAAATTGAATTTCGCGATTTTTAATTTCGCGAAAAGTCTTCTGATATTATGGATGATGCAGCTAAATTCATCAAAACTCATTAATCATTTGATGAGGAGAATTGTATATAACCAGCAGAATTTTACTAAAACGATATCAGTTCTTCATTCAAAGTCGGAGAATTAACACACTACACAACTATGGAGGATAATACTCAATCTGGAGTGATAAAACCTGGATCGAATAGTTCAGTGAAGAACTCGAAAAAGAAAATTTCACCTGTAACTCTTTCTAACACGACTCCTCCAACGAAGAAGAAGAAATCCAACCAAATCGAAACGAATTTGGAGCAAAGGGCAAAAGATGTGGCAGACAAGTTAAGAACATTAAGTAAGGATACTTTAATGGAAGCAAAATCACTGCAGAGAATGACAGACCTTTCAGTAGGATTGATTATGGAGGTGACAAAAACGGAAGAAGCTCATTCGATCCATGGAGCGTGCTGTATCATTCACTTCAACTATGTGGAAAATGGGATTAGTAAATCTACTGCTGTATTTGCTCCAAAACGATTTCTAGATGGACCGCTGTCTTATCCAAGTATTATGGTATATCTTGGATTAAAACCAAAGAGTAATGGACAGGGAAGTTACCATGACTTAAGACGAGTAACAGAAGGAACCTCAACTCCCTCGGACATGAAACGCACTCTAGCCAATCTGAGAACGAAGAGACTTGAAAAACTTATACAACATTTCGAGACTCGTCATCTCAAGGAGTTCAAAGCACCATCTATTTTCTACTATCACAATGTTGGAGCAAGTGAATACAAAGATGCTGAAGGCAAGGTGGATGTGGTACCAACTGTAGCATTTTCAACCAAAGTTGATGGAGAGGAAGTTCAAGGAACTTTAACGATGCCTTCGAGATATGCCCTTTCGTTGAAAGAAAATTATCCGGGTATCATTATATACAAGGGGCTAGTAACATCTCACAATACTCGCGAATACTACGATGTAGTAGTCATGGGACATGAAGAAGCAAGCAGATTTTACGAGAGTTCAGCACAATGCAAAAAGGATCCTGCTATCATAACTATTTCCGATGACGATGAGTGATTGATGAACAACTCGATACAAACTTCGTTTTAAAGATTGTACATGAACATTTTCTTATATATATATTCAATGTTTCATTTATACTATATTATCTTTATTGTGACCTATCTACTTGAACATTTTCATATATTTCAAGTTAAACATAAACTATTTTATTTTTATTGAAACAAAATGATGATGGAAATAATGAATAATACATATAAATATATCTTTTAAAGTGAATAATTTTGTAATAAAACTGATCTTTCATTCAACATATTAATTTCTCCAACAAATTTCAATCTTACATATATACAAAAAAAACCCGAAAATAAAATCCTTAAAATTCTTAACCATTCAAGAGCTTCAACATTACAAAAACATCAAATCTTCAAAAAAAATAACTTTGTACATAAACACTTTCTCATATATATTCAATGTTTCAAATATATAACAATCTCCAGAAAATCGACCCCTCGGTGTCCCAGATATTAACCCCCTCACTCATCCGGTAATCTCTCGCTCTCCTCGATAATCCGCGAGATCCACTCCGGAAAACCAACCAGCCCTCGATGTCCCAGATATTCACCCCCACTAATCCACCGATAATCCGCGACGATTCGGCCGACTAATCCGCAACGATTCCCCCGACTAATCCCGCGATAATCCACGTTTAATCGGATGACTCATCCCCCACTAATCGGATGACTCATCCACAGATAATCCGCCGATTACGCCAGGAGCGGATCCATACCCCCTCGAATTCAACCCCCTACTCTACACCACAATTTCCCCCCAAACCCCAACATCTCATTCAACTCCACGCAATTCAATCTACACCCCTAGCCAATTTAATTCGCAACCCCCTTTTTCTATCCCCCCGCTGGATCCGTCACTTTTTTGTGTAGATCTGCTCTCTACATACTACTTCTAATCTATATAATGATACCTTGACCACTTGAGTGTATAACACATGACCAGAGACAGCTATAAATAAACCCTAGCTGTCATATGATTGAATCTGATGCTGAAACACAGAACATGGTTATGAACTCTGCAATAGTAACAGAGGTACAGACTGACCTGAAGAGATATCAAGTATGGATATCTTGTTTGTGTCCCTCTGAGACACCAAAACATATTTTCTTCCATAGCATGTTAGTCCTGGTGGGCTCAACACTCCCTCGTGTGTCCACAAACATTCTCCCGTCATAATATTTACACAGGATGTTTTGGTTCTGCCATAGGACACAATGGCAGATGTATTGTCAAAGGGGCACATAGCTATTCTACTAGTAACTAGCCAGGGACAGGCAACTCGTCGCATAATACTCCCAGTTAGAGTATAAACAACAAGGTTTTTATCTGTTGTATCAGGCAGTACTATCTCATCAAAGATTATAGTCAGAGCATTAGAGTATTCATTATAGCAATGATGGGTCCACTTTGTTATATAACTCCCAGACATGCCATGTACACTAACAGTAGAACCACCAGAGAGAGTGTAGATCCTCTCATTGTACACAGTAATAGACTGCACTACACCTGAGAGTGTAAATATTGTCTGTGGCTGGTATGAGATCATCCTTACTACTGAACCATTTTGTAGTCCAACATAAAAGTTCTCTTTATAGCAGCAGATACTGACTGGTTTAGATGACACGCTGACAGATTTGAGAGCTGTCATCGATTTCGGAAGTCGAACGTTTGGCACTGTTACAGCTCCAGTTTCATAGTCGATAGCTAGTCTGTGTGGGGCACTCATCTGCAGTTCAATCATTCTGTTCTTTCCTGTAGAATTATATCAACATATGATGGGTAACTGCATAAGTTTTGATGGTTGTTTGTTAAAAAAGTACATCACTAGGATTTATGGTGAGCAAAAGAATACTATATTATTGTGTCTATTAATTTAGCACACTTCGTATATCAATATATATAAAACATTTTGATAATAATTATCTCTAGTGATTTACACTAATAACTAAACAAGCTTTTAATGAATAATCTTTTCATTTATATATGAAAGTCAAATTTAGTAATTTTCAGAATACGGAGTAGAAATAAACTGTAGTAACAAGTAGTTTACTGAAGCTGTAACAATGCTCTAAAGGTAATAACCCATTTCTCTTGTCATTTGTCTCCCTTGACCTGCATTCACACCTTTAGTACCCTATTGACTGTTGCTTAAACTATACAATAAATAACAAATCAGGATACTTTTATGTATCCAAACTCCACAAAAATATTTAAAAACAGTACACGAACATCAAATATTTTGTCAGTTTTTGTAATGCATCCATAGTGATTTAACATGATTCATAGCAATAATATCAGGTACATTTAAATCTGCAGAGAATGGAAATTAAAGAAACTGACTCAGTAAGAAAGCCCCAGCAATCTAATCATCTACAGAAGTATCAGCTCAGTATTTACCGTGACTAACAATGAAGTTGCCTGAGTGTAATAGCATTTCCAGCGGTCAGACCTTAATTAATGTAGTATCCTGGCATAAAGTATGCCACTTGTCAGTAATTTGTGTACATTTTCTTTTTAACTTGGAAAGCTCCAATTCAGAATATCAAAAACCTTCAACTTAACACGGATTACCTCTGCTTAATAATAAAAGCATATCATAAAAACTCTTGCTAGTAAATGATTACCACAATCCTCCAACTGCGCTATATCTTGTATCTCCAGCTTTGGAAGTTCGTTTTCTAGAACTTTCTGTAGGCGCTCACTAAGCTCTTTGTATCCTTTCACAAAATCTACCTGTATTTCAGAATCAGTTTGATGAATTAGTCTTGTAATATTACTCAAACATGTGACTTAGAACAGATGAATGATACTGTGATGGAGTTATTACCTCATGACTATTTCTCTCTTTAGATTCTATCATTAGCCTCTGGTTCCTTAACCTGGTCCACTTGCTAATAACATTCTCCTCTAAGAACTCAGCTAGTTGAAGTTTTCCTTTCGCTCTTTCCTCAAGCAGCTGAGTTTCCAGTAGATCATATTCAAGACGGATACAACTCAACTATAAACAGACAAAGCAATTATTAACCACTTGACAGTTCATGAGTTATCTTCTCATGTAGTGTAGCGGAGAGATATGCTTGTTCACACTCATCTGATCTGAGGACTGACAATAATATCCAAATTATAGATTTAATTCATTGTCTAAGTTTCATGAGTTTGATAAAACACACTCTGAATAACTGACATCTTACAAAACAACTCCACCAATGAGCTTCCAACACATGAACTCCACAGCTGCATACTCATAGTAAGAAATACTAACAATACTAATATACTGGGTTCTTATGCATTCTTATAGTAACTGTCAAAACCCTACATTGATATTGTCTCATAGTACAGGACCCTTCACTATAAACATGAATAAGAATAAACATCGTCAATTATCTTCTCTTTTGTTACAGTTCATATTAGTATCTTTTTGTCATTTATATTTTAATGTGTGAGCTGCAATAAGATAAAAAATTCAACCAAGTGTTTAAAATTTATCTTCTTTATTCCAGCCATCTTTGTAGGTGTGTCCGCTCGGGTCCATTGACAATATAAGTAGGTGAAGATAACACCTGATCAGTTTCAAAGAATCAAATCATCAGGGACATATTAACTCTTTAAAGTTGGAATTAGTTTTTTATATTAAAAAAATCAAAATTATTGTTTTGCCATATATAATATTTGATAAATTTAGAGCTAGTACTTATATTTTCAAACTGAAAATTGCATCTTATTCAGTGCAAAATTTCCTTTTTAATGACATATAAAACAGCTAGCTTTACTAAACTCTTCCGTTCCATAAAATGGGGAAAAAGTGGTTTAGAAAAATAATTTTTAAATCGCACTTAAAATGTAGGAGATTATTGGCTATAAGAACAAAAAAATAGTGTTACATCCTTTGTGATATTTCATGTTAGCCATGTACATCATAGTGAGCACTGAAACCTTGTCATCACCGTAACTTTATCCTTTTGCACTACAGAGGACATGTTTTCCATCAAACACAAGAAGGAATTATGAGTAGGATTGTAGAAGTCGTGTGATCATGCTCTTTTGTATTCCTTGAAGCTTAGAGTTGGGAGGTTCTTTGAAAATTCGTACAATGCAAAAACATTGAATTGGACTATTTGTAAGCTATTTAAAGAAATCGTTTTGAGACTTAATACTTACTGAGAAACTTTTAAAACCAAAAACGCCTGTAAAAATGATACAGCCATTCCCCTACATATGAGTGCTCCTAAAATGCAAGAAACTCGAGATATAAGAGCTGACTTTCGAGCAAATTTCTTCCTTGAGATAAGAGTGATCTTAGAGCTACGAGCATACAAGACAGTTCTCGATGGCCACTATTAGGCCAAGTATTCAAGAGTCAACAGCGAGTTGAGAGCAGCATCGCTCGGTCTGTCTCCTCGAATCAATTTGAAAAAAAGTTCGCCAAAGGTTGGCTACAAGTTATAGTGAACATGAGGCAAAATGCCTCTAACCGAAAACATCTTTCCACCGTAATACATGTTTTCTTCATAATATACTAGCAGATTAATTTGTACTTATATATTTTATATAGAACATAGTGCTTTGACATACAAGTAACATAGTAAACTGACATACAAGCTTCAGCCCCAGAACGCATTTGCTTGCAGTTGATGTAGATGGCTGTTGACTGTAGATGGATAAGTGTAACTTGCCAGTCGGATCAGTTGATCACAAACTTTGCTAAACTGCGCTTTTTATTGGTTTAAGCCAAATCAGAAATTCTTGGAGAGTTCACATAACAAATTCACGTTGATTGCGTTACTCGTTTCATAACAATAAGAAAAATTAAACTGGTTACTTGGCTAAAGAATTTTTGCCTTTGTTGTTGATTACTGATTGTAATGACCAATTTTAGAAAAGTATACAACCACTCAAATTGGCGATTAGGATTTAACATGGATTGTATCTTGCAGAAAAATTTGTGGAGAACATGGCTAAAAAATAATTTAGTAACTGTTAGTGGTTATCATGCAACATACAAATGAACTGCGCAGAGTCAGAAAGTCGTTGAGTGTGACTTGCCGACTTTATAGAGTTAATGACATAGCAAAATGAAGGGAATTTATTACAATGTTGTTTGTTCCTGACACTGAGTACTGTTGATTGCTAATAAAAAGAAAGCAAATTAACCAGTAATCTGTTAACCTGAGACAAGTCAAGGTAGTTAGAATAAATATTTAAACTCAGATGTTGTTGTAAAGTTTTACCTGATCATCTCTGGTCTTGTGTAACAGCTGAACCGTCTCATTCGTCTCACTGTCATATTCAGATTGAGCTTTTGATGTCTCCTTGAATATATTTTCTAGCTTTTCTTCTTTCACAACCACTCGATCATCTTCCACCAGCATCTTTGTTAGTTCTTTTAGAGACATCAACATATGATGGCCACCTGAAATGATTAATAACAGACTTGTATTAACCATATGCAAAATTAATCATGAGGGATGTATTTTATGTTCATTTTACACTAAACTTAGTGATTTTATTAGGAAACACAGCAGCACCTGTTGATACTGACAGCAAGTCAACTTCGTCTTAATTATTTTGCTCCTACCTTGACTGTCAGAATACATCATTTTAGAACATTTCTAAAATTGGCTGATAAGCTCAAATGTCTGACTGAACTTTCTATGTGACAGTGTCATTTTACAAACCTTGTAACGGGTGTCAACATATAAGAAGTTATTAGAATGCTGTCACTTTATGAAATAAATTATTCAATCAATTTGTGCTTTCAACATTACAAGAACAAACTAGCAAAACTATTTCAACATCTTTACATATATATATATATATATATATATATATATATATATATATATATATTAGGTGAATGTCCGGCGTTGCACAGGTAATAAAAAACAGCTTATAAAAAGTGGTAGGTAATGCAGCAATCCATGGCTAAGTTTCTTTACCCAATGAATTTGAGTAACTTAAACCATAACTGCCATGAACAACTTTTATCATATTTACTAGGTAAATCAGACACGCTGATTCCGATTTTGTAATCAAAATAAAGATTAGGCCACTAACTTTCAGAGTAATAAAGGATTTTTTATAGCGTTTTAATATCGGTCTCGAAAACAACACGATCGGCATAACAAGCTCCGCCCATAAATACTTGACGTAACCTAGCTTTTTAGGAACAGAAGTTACGTAGAGATGTTTAGGCCGATTTAGAATAATAGAGATGGGTGTTTTAAAATATATTAATATCTAAATCCAGCTTTAAAAATAATATCAGTCTTTTCTGAAAGGTAGATAAGCTATTTAGCATTGCATATTTAAAAAGCGCGATAACAACGCTAGCTCGTGATAAAACCGCGCTTTTTGAGCTCATTTTTCTCGGCGTCCAGCCCATTTAAACGTCATGTAACAAGCTGCGAGCAATTTTAAATAGTTTATATCCCTTTCATAAAAAACTGAAATTATTTTACAGGCTGGATTTCGATAATAATGGGTTTTAAGACACCCATCTCTATTATTCTAAATCGGACTAAACTTTCCTAACTTCCGTTTCTGAAAAAGCTAGGTTTCGTCACATATTTATGGGCGGAGCTTGTAATGCCGATTGTGTTGTTTTTGAAACGGATATTGAAACGCTTTAAAAAAGCCTAAATGACTTTGAAGGTTAGTGGACTAATCTTTATTTTGAGTACAAAATCGGAATCAGCGTGTCTGATTTACCTAGTAAATCCAATAAAAGTTGTTCGTGACAGTTATGGTTTAAGCTAGTAACTAGAGCTAATATTTTAATCTTTACTATAATAAGAGTTGGGTGAAGCAAACTAAGAGCATTAGGAAAAAGATTGCACCTCACAGGTATCAAACCAATACGTTTACATTCACGGATAGGAAAACAAGCGCACTATAACTAAACCATGCAGTCACCTGACAAGCATAGATGTAATTGTATTAACAATCATTACACATCATGTTTTCTCATGGCGCACTGTACTGCAAGCGTGCATATTTTAACCAATCGCTATTAACTGGACATACGAACGATGACAGACAAACACTTGAATTTATATATGAAGGTATATATAACTTGTATGACTATATATATGATATATACATTTATATATATCATATATATATAGTGTATACACTGTATATATACATGTGTATACCGCAAATCAACCAAACGCATCATCATTAAAAGCAAATAATATATAACTATGTAAAAAAATTTGCTAGAATATCGTTGAAAAAAATACCAATAAAGACTCTCTCCTCATCTTATAAAATCACAATGACACCTTAACCACAGTCCTGCTGGAAGTTCCTGCATAGTTGAAACATTGTTATGCTAGTGAACATGACTCATGGTTTGTTTCTTACTAACTGTTAACCTTGACCTTAACAATGACAAAGAGAAGAATACATACCATTGTCACACTCCTCTAGTCCAGATATGCATTGTAGACAAGCTATGGTGAGACACACTTTACATCCCAATACATATGGTTGGTCCTCATGAATGCTACAAGTTCTCTTCTCTAACTTGGCTGCTTGCTCTCTGTACTCACTCATTGCTATCTTGGTGTGGTCTTTAAGCAATTCATCATGAGACTACAAAAGTTTCATTTTATTTGACTTGTTTGAAAAGAGCTACCTTATAAGAGCACAAATAGACAATATAAAAAGAGCACAAATAGGTGCATTATGCAATACATAATTGTAGGCAAAATGAAAGTGATGCAATGGATAGTTATGAGGAAAGAATCTTAAAAGTTGTAATTTAGCATGTTAAATTTAAAAAGTTTCAAGTTAACATTGAATGTTTTTTAAACTAATGCTAATTGTATACTAGGGGATCTGATAAAAACTGAGTGATGTTTGTTAATATAAAACACAATCTAAAAGAAAACGCTGTTGGAGGGGCATCATGCGACACTTCATCACAGAATAAGGTGGATACTACCTGCTGGTGCTTCTCACAGAACTTTCTGGAACAACCCAAACAAAAGATGATGGCTGTTTTCTTATTCTCACAGGCCTCACAGAAGTCGTCTCTCTCTGCCATCAGATCGAATGATTTAAGGTTGGTCTTAGTCTTAGAGTTGGTATTGCAGAGATGCAGGGATTTTAATCTGAAATTGAAAGAGTCTAAATGCAATTTTAGGCAGTCTGAGTTGAAATATCTAGGTCACGTTATAGGCGATGGTACTGTTAGGGCCGATGTCCGTAAGGTGGAGGCAATTACAAAAATGCCAAAACCAGAGTGTAAAGATGATGTCAGTAGGCTTTTAGAAATGGCCACATATCTAGCTAAGTTCTGTCCAAATCTGTCGGAAGTTACCAGCCCACTGCGCGAGCTAACAAAAAAAGGTGTAGAATGGTCCTGGAGCGAAGCAGCTGAGCAGGCGTTTGAGAAACTAAAATTCCTCGTATCATCTAGCCCAACGCTAAAAATGTTTGATCCAGAATTGCCAGTTACCCTATCAGTTGATGCCAGTCAGTTTGGCATGGGAGCAGTAATAATGCATGCAGGCCAACCAATAGAATATGCCAGTTGCTCCCTTACGAAAACACAGAGAAAGTATGCGCAAATTGAGAAGGAGTACCTCGCGATTCAATATGGTCTGAGGCGGTTTCATCAGTACATATACGGGCAGCATGTCATGGTAGAAACAGACCATCTTCCACTAATTGGAATAATGAAAAAGGGTTTAAATGAGCTTAGCCCTAGATTGATGCGTATGAGACTACGCAATCAAGGATACGATTACACTTTAATTCATAAACCAGGTATAGACCTAATTTTAACTGATACGTTGTCACATGCATTTCTTCCTAGCTACGGTGCTGAGGCTAATAAACTTGAAGCACTAGATCATGATCAGATTGATTCAATAACCACAGGCATTATCACACAGCCTCTGTTCAAGGAAAAGTTGAGTCAGGCAACGAAACTAGATCCCACAATGCAGATACTAGCGTCATACATAAAGCATGGTTGGCCAATGACTAAACATGCTTGCCTTGAGCCACTAAAACCTTACTGGAATGTAAAATCTGATCTCACAATGCATAATGACCTGTTACTGTGCCGGGCCCAGATTGTTATTCCTATAGCATTGAGGAAAACGGTGTTGGACCAAATACATGCTGGTCACATGGGAGTTAGTACATGTACTGAGCGAGCCAAAGGTGCAGTTTATTGGCCAGGCTATTTAGGTCAGATTAGAGATTTGATAGAATCATGTTCTGTTTGTCAAGAATACATGAGATCGAACAGTCAGTATAGCCTTGAACCATATGATATCTCAGAATACCCTATGCAATCGGTTAGTATGGACATTTTCCACCTCGATGGCAACGATAATTTGGTAACAGTAGATCGATACTCGAAGTGGCCAGCCTGCTATCAACTAAAAACTTCTCGGTCTTTAGAAGTCATAGATTTACTAAAAAGGCAGTTCATCGATTTTGGTCGTCCTGAAACCTTGGTCAGTGACAATGCGTCATATTTCACATCTTATGAATTTAAATGCTTCATTGAGGATAATGACGTTAAACACATAACTTCCTCTCCCTATCATTCACGCTCTAACGGGTTGGCCGAACGCATGAATCAAACCATCAAAAACAGCCTCAAAAAGGCGTTGATATCTGGTCAGACATTGTGTGATGTTTTGGCCACATTACGGTCAACTCCATTGGGTGACCAACTCCCATCTCCAGCAGTTTTGCTACAGGCTCGAAATTTAAGAGGACAATTACATTGCCTGCCCCACCAACTCAAGCCCCAAGGACTACATCTAGGGGAAATACACAGTCGCTTTGTTAAAAGACAATCACAAGCTATATTTCAGAACAACACAGCTACCCACTGAGTATTCCCACTGAGTATTGCGTAGGAATGAAAGTTTGGTTTAAACTAGGCCATAGAAAGTGGGCAGAAGGTGTTATTGTTGAACACGCGGAAACGCCTCGAAGTTACTACATCAAATTATCGGATGGCAAAGTTTTCAGGCGCAACATAAAATCTCTGAGACCTAACCGATCTTCTCATGCCTATAATAAAACCTTGATTAATGATCACATTGATAAACAACAGAGGCTCGTTGAAAGTACTAATTCTGATAAAACCTTGATTAATGATAACCTTGATAAACAACAGAAACTGGTTGAAAGTACTAATTCTGATAAAACTTTGTTTCCGGTCCAGTCTGCTCAGCAAAGTCAGTTAGCTGTTGTTCCCAATTCTGTTGACCAGAGTGGCACCGCCACTCCTGCATCGACAGGTGCAACCAATCCTAACCAAATGAGTTCAAGCTTTTCCTCAGTTGTCACTAGGTCGGGAAGAGTGTCCAAGCCACCCCCTCGTTTAGGTTTCTCTTGATTAGGACAATTATTGTAAGCTACATCCACCAGATTTTTGTGTCTTTTTAGTTAAAAAAGTCACGTTTTGTTTTTGGTGTGGTTTTGGACTAAGAGTCAATTTCTACCAAGAATCAGATTTTGTACAATTGTGTTTTGCAATCAACATCTATTATTTTAAACTGTTATGCAGATATATTATTTTTCTGTAAGTGTCTGACTTGTGATATTTTAGACCAGTTTGAATTGTAACAACAACTAAAAGAGGAAGATGTCACAGTGTGTGCTCACACTGAATGCTAATGACTCTACCAGCCCTACAGTAGCCGAGTCAGCTTATCCTATTATTATAAGATTACTTATGCTAGCTATGTTTGGGCTAGCTATGTTTGCCAGTTGCTTACACACATTCTATGCATACAGTTCATTACGGTTCATACAATATAACATTATTAATTTACAATTCCTGGCTTTATGATACAGAGTAAAGTAGTCTATGCAGACGGAGACCATCATGTAGCAGTGTTAAAAGTGGCTATAAAAAATTATGTTATGCATAACTAATCCGAATCCACCCACAACATCAGTGTTGAATTTGCTTTGTCATCTTAATTTATTTTGACTATGTTTAGTTGTCTACTATGGTTTAGCTTGTGTGAACTAATTTGATTACTACTGGTTCAGGTACTAGTGAAGGTGTTAAGCTATTGTAAGCAATATGGATATTTACCAGTAAAAGTTATTTTTTTATTCTATAAGTCAAACAATTAAAATACACAAGTAACAAAATTCTAAACAATAATATCAATAACAAAAGGTTGAAATAGCCAATAAAAGTTACAACCTTACTCGGACTGCTGTTCATGTTTGCTCGCACAGTCCCGTATGGCTGCAAGCCTCAACAGTCAAATGAAAGTCATGACAATCCATATTTAAAACACTTCATCAGGTGGTGGGAGAAAAGAGACTTCACAGGCAGGACAAAGATAGGCTCTTCAGCAGGCAAAGGGAAAGTGCCTAAGCAGGTCCTTGAAAAAGGGAGAGGCTGAGTCATTGAAGCTGTTCTCTCTAATAGATTTCTAGTATGTGAGAAGGCTAGCCTGTGGGAATAGGTTGAGTGTTAAAGTTCAATGCTTTATGTGAGGTGTGCGAAGATATCTTGTTGCGTAAGCCTCCAGCTAGTGTACCTGCTGTAGATATGTAGGATGTAGCTCATTACTTACTCTTGGTATCTAGGTCGTGTCTGACAAGAGATGACAGATATTTATACGTGTAATCATCTGATTCATTTCTAATGTCTCTTTAGTGGTTTTCTGGCAAGGCGATTGACTCATTTTCTGTGATTGATTCCTCTTATTTTGAAGTTGGTAATTTGATTTTTGACGTTTTTCAATTATTGGATCTTTTGATGTCTTGCTTCTTGTATGTATTGTATGCTTTTCTTGTAGTTTGGCTTCACCGTCTACAACAAGACGCAGACGAAAAAGGAGCGTGAAGTCGACGATCACTTGAGAACGTTGTTCCAAACTTTATAGCTAGTTTAGGGCTGACCAGCCATTTTAAGTAGACTTATCGAATGCTAACAAACTATGCACCAACTGGTAATTATTAAATCATAACAATTACTTAAGATAAAATGAAAGGTGTAGTCAGAAATATAATGGTTGAAAGCGTTGCTGCCGACTAAGTAGCATTTTACCTGGTTTAGATGATTTTGCAGCAAAAATAATTCCTATTTGATTTGTAAATCCCCAATATAGACTGAAAAGCTGGCCAAATTACTTCAAACTTTTATTCCTATAAGATATAACGTATTTGTTCACCTCCGATGTGACAAAATTTAAGCACGCAATTGGGTTCATTACCTTGTAACCTCAAAGATACAAATACTCTTCCGAGTGAAAAGCACTGTAGAAGCAGATCCGTATAGTTTCACAACTTGTGATGCCATACAACTCTGCGTAGAAGAAGTAAGAGTATAGTTCCTATTGCAAAAAATCTGTTTCCCGTTACAACGGTTGCTTAGTCGACTGGCTGTTTGTCAAGAAATATAAGATACACGAATGAGTAGTGAATGTAAGTTACCGTATCTAGAAACTATACAATAGGAACCTGGTATAATCTTTCAACATAATCAGAATGAGTGATGATGGAGAAAGTCTGGCAAGCAATGGAGAAAGCAATAAGAAGGGATGTTGTAGATACTATAAGTTTGGCTCTCTGTAGGGTATCTCGTGTCGCGTGGTTAGCTTGTGCAGATTGAATGGTTCAATTCTAGGAAAATAGAGGAAAAAAGTTAAAGGAATTCTAAAACTCTAGTACTTCGATTAAAAATAAGGTTTTCATTGCGTTAGTTTTTATAGTATATCATATGTTGTTGCGTCTGTTATAGTTGTAATGGATTGCGGACAACTGCCTTAAAAGTTGCACCCGGTCCGCTACCTGCTGTTCCTTTCGACTATGTTGGCTACCGAGTCCAATTATGTAGTCCAGACAACGACCCTATTAATATAATGTAGTCTGTTTCTGTGTCCTTAAAACAGGTACTGGGTCGAATCCAATTGGCCTCTTTTGAGTTAATTAATAAGACTTGCAAGTAAAATGTCTGTATTTTATGGTACCATGTCTAAAAATCAACTGCCTTTCATAAAATTCAGGCTTATTTTATATACAATCAAATGCGAATGAAACTTGCCCGGACACAAAAAAAACTAACAGGAGGCTGTGTCGACCATAGTCAGTCTTCCGAGTAAACAATGACATTTATCGTTAGTTCAATTAATGATATAAAGGTATAAACCACCAGGATAGTAGCCTGTCTTGACAAACTGTTGTTTTTGCAGAGTTGTCCCCTGTCGAGTGGAGCGAGCAAAACAACAGCTTGTCACAATGTGCACTGTACCTGATGCATCAGATGCACTGAAAGGGAGTTGTTCTCTTCCGTCTATGCGGCTTGGCCGCGATGTTATGCCGGTCACTCCATTGGTAATCATAACGATTTCGCATAAAAACGGTACTCATAACGGATTTAGCCCAAAAGTTTATGTAAAAAATAAGATAAAAACAGAGCTCGATCATTAAACCCCGCCCACATGATGCCCGTCGCCTATCCATGTGGGGGTTGTATATCATTGGTTCAATATACAAATATGTATAATTCATATCATTTTATGAGTACAATTTAAATATAATCCATATGCCACTGTTAATACACAAACAAGACTTGACATAAATGAAACAATAAATATGAAGCTATAAGCTATAGCAACTGTAAGCTTTAGCGTTGCCACTTACTGGGGAGTAACTGGCAAGGCTAAAGCCTATAGTTACAAACTAGTGCTTGAGGTTCAGTTTTGCGGCAACTAGGGCCGTCTGTTGTTAATTGAATGGAAACCAGAGCCGCAGACACCAAATCTCAGAGGACACAGCACAATCATTCATGGAATATTGTTGTATGAAGGTATTACAAAAACAAGATACGAACAGGGAATGCAGCCAAACCACAGGATAAACATATAATACGTGCAAGATGCCAAAAGATCTAATAACTGGAAACGTCAAAAGAAGATTAGAAACTTCAAAACTGGAAGAAATCAATCATGGAAACTACGTCAACACCGCCGGTGGAAACCGCCATAGGGATGTGGAAGCTATTACATCTACTTACCACCACCAAGCACAACCAAATATAACTGACCTTACCTCCACCCCAACTCAGTACTTTTCCCTGACATATGAACGCCAGGGAAAGTATGAGAAAAGCTATGATAGTTGTTAGGCTCTTGGATATTCATATTTTTGTGCATGGGCAGGGGTGTATAACATGTATAATATCTTGCTGGGTTATATTGTAAAATGTTGAATTTTGTTACAATATTTATCGGCTAGTGAATGAATTCTATATTGGAATAAAAAATTATTACATTATATCGCCGCATATAAGCCTATTTCACATGTTCGCCAACCCTATAAATCGTAACACGCCATACGTACCTATGAAAGAAAAAGGTTGCAGCAATGAAGTGGCTTTTGCAGACATAGTATGAGACGTTTCTGATTGGTGAGTAGTTGCATAATTAGCCTATCATGTCTCCGCTTAATCGAAAGGAAACAATCATATGTTTGCGTTAAGCCAATGGAAAACAAGTTAGCATCTCATACTGACCTTAGTTTCACTTGGCAAAAGCACATTTTTATAGCTATCTCTTCTTCACAATGATCAGACGCATTACAGCTACATAATTCTCACAATTTGTAGAACAACTGATTTCCAATGATTATATATTGGGCAATATAGTAGTAGTGACAGCGAGTATTTATTTTTAACAGTAATAATAATGCTATAAGCTATAGTAATAGTAGTAACTCGTCTGACATGCCTAACTTGTTATATACAGTAGCGTTGAGAGAAAAAGTGTCTGAACTGATTCTGCAACATATTTGTGGGCTTTTTAAGGCATCAGATGATTTAAAGTTTTATGCTAATTAATTTAATTAAATGTTATGACAACTTATATACTCTCCAATGTCAAACATTTGGTTTATTGAATATCTGTCTCCATAAAAATTTATTTGGTAGCAAAAGAGTTAATGGTAGTGGTAACCATTACTGCTGTTTTACTTTTACTAAAATGTTGAGTTAATAAAGGTTCAAGTTGTAGTTGTTGAAATTAAGTTAGCATAGCCTAATTTCGTTTGCTTTCAATCGGAATTATGCACCACGACCAGTTTCGATCAACGTCATGTGTAATAATAAGCCAAACCCCCCAAATTGGTAAAAAAAAATCGTTCTAATATGGAGTTTTATGCGGGTATATACAGTACTCATGAATTTTAGGTCTGGGATACTGTCAGCTAATTACTTTCAGAGGTTAAGAAACATTAATACAGATTGACATCTGTTTAGCTGGATTCTTTTTAAGCACAGATCATTTAGGCATATCTGTTTATCTAGCGTGGTGGAATGCTTCAGTCAATAGATGATGATATGAAAAAGCTAATACATCAGCTAGTAACACAAGGCGTCTGTTGTGGGAGACCTCAAATACTATATTGAGACTTACAAGAAAGAGCGATTCAAAGGGCAACAGATGCCAGACAGATCCAACTGAAGATTCTAGCCTACCGACCGTGATCTCAAGAGTCATATGCAAGCTGCATTCAAAAACATGCTGTGAGTAAGATGATTAAAAAAATTCTCTGACTGATATTTTACATGTATCTGAATATCCGAAAAATGATTGTTTGATTAAAATCTCTCCTAAAGATTTGTTGAGAAGTGTCTGGAAGAATTAGTGTTGGCGGTGTCTGGCAGAATTTATACGATCGTAAATTTAAGAACTGCAAATTGAAGGCTGAAAGAACTATGTTGAAAGATTTTTCCTTACTACTTCTATACTGTACGAGGCTAGATTTCTGTTAATAAGTTTGCCTTTGCTCAGTTTTTCCCATTGTGTGCATGTCGTATGCTTCATAATGACATCCAATTGGAAACACATAGATAAAAAGATTATTTGGTGTGGTTCAAATATTTTAGGCCTGGTTTGTTGCAGATTCACTGTGTGTCACTGGCCATACAACAAGCATCAGCTTGAAAATGAATATCATAGAATAGCATATCTATGCTTCAGTGCAGTACTTGTGTGAAGTAGTACCACCGGAGATGTATAACTTTCAAGGCAACAGATATCATCACCTTTTTGCTAAAACATTAACTGATGACTGTTTCTGTAAACCCATGTTGACAAGGACAGGTACTTGGAGTAGATGTTTTCATTTTATTTAGCAGATTTCTCATTATTATCTCTAATCTACACTCTTATGCCGGTCTTCTTGTTGAACCAGGTTACATATACTCTGTCTTATATACCCACCGATAATATGTATCTATTGTGTTCTATGTCTACTGTAAATGGTGATGACATAATCTGTGTTGTGCATGCACATCTATAATTGTGAACAGGTATCACATACTCAGTGTTGCAGGTCTACTGTCAATTGTTACAAGTATCACCTACTTTGCGTTGTAGACATACAATGAACATATATCACATACTCTGTTTTGTTGTATTCCTACTGTTATTAATGAGTATCATATAGACTTATTGTGGGAAGGAAAATGTTAAGGTTACAAAAATGGTAGGGTTACAAAAATGGTTATAAAATGTTGCTTTTGCATGTTGAAACAAAATTGTGATTAGTGATCACGTACATTGTACTGTTTTACATCTACTACTGTTTTGTACAAAGTTACTAACTACTGTAATAAGTACAATACAAATAGTAGTTTTGTGTTACAAAATAAAGGATGCTCCTTTACTTTCAGAATCCTATTAAGCTTATTGTTTAGTCCAGTACATGGAGCCAGGTACAAGTTTTGGTTTAATTGTCAAATTAAACCAAAACTTTTTCTAAAATTAGAAGTCGTCGTAACAAGAATAGTGTGCACTGCAAAAAAACCGTAAAAAAGATTACTTATACATGTAGTGAATTTCAATTCAGCTTGCGTTGTGCAGATAGACCCGATCGTGTTTACAAGTACTGTATTTAAAACAACGAGGACAAGCAGCGAGTCAATTAACGAACCGTTGTAACACGAAACCTTGTAATTTGTAACCGGAAACCTAGGGTATGATCTTACCTCAGATAATTTAGAACAATCCAAAAAACTACCTAGTGGTATAAGGGTTTTGAGTGCCTCATTGGTGATAGATTTGGTTATGAATACTTTATGCACTATCAATATTCCAGCATTTAGCTGTTTTAATTACAACATTTATTTGAAATCATTTATTTTAGGATTTGGGCATCATGAGATTACTGCCCTATTTTTAGGTCTCGGATACTTCTGGGTAGAAAGCTGTTGTAGTACAACTGTTTAGAGGCATATATTGAGGCAGGTTCTCCTCTCTCCGCAGATCTTGTGTGCATTGTAGTTAAAGTTCTATTGTTTGTTATTTCGTCATATGCTGATGATAGTATTTTGTGTCTTTCCTCGTTTGAAAGAATTTTCATCAGGAGAGAAATTCTGTGGGTTTTTCTTCTATGTTCAAGGGACTGTTGTCCCAAATCATTCTTTTCCTCTGTTACACCATGGCGACCTTTTATTCCTTTGATAAATCTTATAGCCTTGTTTTAAACAAGTTCCAGTCTGTGACAAGATGCCTTGTCTGCAGGGTCCCAGAGGACATCTGCGTACTCTAATATGGGACGGCACAGACTTAGGTAGGCAAGAAGCTTGGCACGTTGAGGTGCTTGATGTAAGGTGTATTTAATAGAGCCAAGTGTTCGACTTGCTGAGGCTATTTTAGAGGCTATATGATTTGAAAATTTCAAGTCAGACTGTATAGTAACCCCAAGATATTTAATTTCTTGCACGCAGTTGAGTAGGTTTCCTCCAATAGTATAAGATGGTAGCTAGGTCTAGGTCTAGGTGTTTTAAGAACCCGTAAATCCCGAAATCGGGCAAAAGAAGGCCGTTGAGAACTTTATTTAAAAATAGTCAATAAAACATAAAATTATGGTAAGCCGCGCAAGTTGCGCGATGTTCTAGGTAAAAAACTATTCATATAAAACCCGGTGTTTGCACATACAGCTGAAGGAGCACCCCCCGTAACCAGTCTTGTTTCATGACTGTGAAGAACATTTTGTATTTGGTTAAAACTTTCGATAAGAGATTCATGGCAGTCGTCAGATAAAATCTTTAGCATGAGAGACATTCTTGCATGTTTGCGTCTTAGTTCTAAAAGTTCTAGATCTATAAAAATTCTTGCCTCTGTAACACTCTGCCTACCTTTCAAACCAGATATAAACCTAACCGCCTTTCTTTGAACTGCTTCCAATGATGCTACCTGTCGCATCAAATGAGGGTCCCATACTTCACTCGCATATTCCAATATTGGTCTACACAGAGTGAGATATGCAACCCTTCTAACCCTCATCGGCGCATTAAACAAAACATGTTTCATCATTCCCAATCGCTGACTTGCCTTAGATATGATTGAGTCTATATGTAAATCCCAATTAAAATCATTTGATATAAAAACTCCGAGGTATTTAAAACTGTCTACTACAGATAAAGGTCTGCCACTTAGGTAATACACCACATCTGGGTTTCCGCTACTCTGCCTTGCAAAATGAACGATTTGGCATTTATCAGTGTTAAAATTCATTTTCCAGTTATAGGCCCACTGGTCTAATATGTTTAAATCCTCCTGGAAATTCACTGAATCCTGAAGGGTGTTTACCTGAGAAAAAAGTAAAGCGTCGTCTGCAAAAAGCTTGATAGTAGAAAAATTTAGATTATCGGAGATATCATTTATGTACACCAAAAATAGGATGGGCCCGAGGACAGACCCTTGTGGAACGCCCGATGAAACCAGCAGGTCAGAAGATGCAGCACCCTCTATCACTACTCTTTGGAGTCTGTTTGACAGAAAGTCCCTAATCCAATTTACCATGTACGGGTTTATGTTTGATTTTATCAATTTGTCGATCAACAAGCCGTGAGACACCTTGTCAAATGCCTTAGAAAAATCCAGTACCGCTGCATGTACTATATTATTGTTATCTACTAATTTCATTATTTCATTCACAGTAGAGACTAGCTGGGTGGAGCAAGATAGGCCTTTTCTGAAACCGTGTTGGTTAGAATATATGACATTTACCAGATCTTTATTGATGTTACTAAGCACAATATGTTCTAACAATTTGCAAGCAATGCATGTCAGAGATATGGGCCTAAAATTTCCCGGATCTTCCCGACTGCCTTTTTTATGTACCGGAACTACATTGGCCACTTTCCAGATATCTGGAAGTTTTCCAATGTTCAACGAGTACTGGAATATGCTCGCCAATATCTTACTAATAATTTCAGGTTCTAGGCAAAGATCTTCTTTTCTAAACTTATCTGGGCCCGGGGCTTTCCCGCGCTTAAGAGTATTTAGAAGTTTGAGAACTCCATCACTTGTTACTTGTATAGGGCATTTATCTGCAGAAAGTTCGCTGTTGTAGTCTGTTATTAAAAACAACAACTTAACATTTTGTGGTGTTAAATGGCATCATATTTTCAGTTGACCATTTGTGGAGAGCATCAATGTTTGTCTGAAATTTCTCTATGTCTTGGTTATTATTAACAGTGGAGTATAGTGGTGTGTCATCGGCATATAAGCTCACATTACAGGTGACACATTGGGGTAAGTCGTTAATATACACCAGAAAGAGTGTTGGTCCAAGAACCAAACCTTGAGGTACTCCTGATGTAACTGGTAGCTCATCTGATAGTGTGTTTTTATTGCCACTCTTTGGGATCTGTTAGTTAGAAAGTCCTGTATCCAGTTAACAATGACAGGATCTAAATCTTTGATTTGACGTAGTTTGATGAGTAAAAGCTTGTGTGGAACTTTATCGAAGGCCTTTTGAAGGTCCAGGATCACCGCATGAATAGTTTTTGAGTTTTCAGTGGCCTTGACAAGTTCATGGTACGTTGCACATAACTGTGTCTCACATGACAGTCCTTTCCTAAAGCCATGTTGCCTGTTATAAAGTACAGAGTCAAGTTTCTTATTTAAATAATGTAGGACTATATGTTCCATCATCTTTCCAGGAACGCTTGTAAGTGATGTGGGTCTGTAGTTGGAAGCCAGATCCTTTGGCCCCTTTTTATGGATAGGAGTTATGATCGCACATTTCCACATGGAAGGTAATTTTTTGGAGTTGAGAGATGCTTGGAATATGTATTTAAGGCACCGCGCAGTTAACGCAGGATAAACTAAAAATTCACATTTACGAATGTCATCAGAACCAGGTGACTTATTGTTTTTAAGATCATAGATAAGTTTCTCTATCCCTTCAGCATTTATTTCTATAGAACTGGTTGTCCACACTATTGTGGATAATTCGTTAGCATTTTCACCCTGACAAAATTGTTGATGGAAGTAGGAGTTTAGCAGCTCAGCACATTGGTTGCTGTCAGAAGTAGTGTTGCCATCTTCTTGTCTAAGGGTAATAACGGGGTGTTGCTCTTTCTTTTTCGTACGCAAATATTTGTCAAAGGGTTTGCTGTTTCCTTTGGATAAAGGTTTACACACCTTTTCAACAATAAACTTCTTCTTCATTGTCTTGAACGTTCTCTGATTATCTCTTCTTTACTGCCTATATTTGTCTAAGTGAAATGGGTCACCACTGTTTTTGTATTGTCGGTACATTTTACGCTGTTTACTGATAAGCTTCATTGAGCGATTGTTAAACGAGAGAGGCTGGTCAGGTTGAGGTAGGTATATGTTCTTAGTTGGAACGGAAGCCTCAATTGCTTTTCTGAAATTTGTTGTAAAGATGGACCACATAGCTTCAACATCAGTCATAGAAGTGAGTTCTGTTTCGACTTTGCTCATATGCTCCACGAAGATGACGATATCTGCCTCACGATGTATGCTTGTTGCCTCACGATGTTGTTTGTTTGTTTCCTTTTGAGGTTACATTTGTCGGCGCAATAGTTTTCATTCGTAGTTCAGCTGTAATGATAGAGTGATCACTCAATCCTGGTGTTATAACTTCAGTCGAGGTTACTAGGCTTGTATTGTTTATGCAGACAAGGTCTAAAGTGCTGCCAAGTATATGTGTGGGTTCAGTAATAAGTTGTGTCATGTCGTGGAAAGAGAGCACATCTAGGAACGCTTGATGTAAATTCCGATAGGGCCTTGAGGGAACTGTTCGATTCATTTTCCAATCTATATGGGGAAGATTCATATCTCCTACTAGCAAGATGTACTTGGTTCACTGAACGACTATCATTTACAGTACATACCTGAGTTTAAGATTATAAATTATCCTATGTTCTACTCAGGTTCATACTATTAGATGTAGCATATGCAAATAATTTGTAAATTTAGAGGTTTTTTTACATTGGCATTTACAGTAAACTAAGTTTTAATACGTACATGTAGTTTTACTTTGTTGTAATGTGTTAGTCATGTGCAAAAGTATGGAGCCACCTATAGCAAATTTAACTTTAAGTTGCTTTAACTCTTTTTAGAAAAGCAGTACATTCAAAAACTTTCATCGCCAGTTTGGGCTGGCGATAATGCACGGCTGTAGTATGATATCACTCTCTCTTTACCTTCTTGCACTTGTGACAGGACAGCACCCACACCACTGAGTGATGCATCAGTGTCTAATATGTAAGACAATGTGGGGTCCGGATATCCAAGAACTGGTGCTTTCAACAGAGCTTGCTTCAAGATACTAAATGCTTCCTGACATTTCTCAGTCCATTCAAACTTGGCATTTTTACTCGTCAACTTCGTCAGAGGTCTAGCTTTAGTAGCAAAACCTTCCACATACTGACGATAGTAACCTATCATGCCAAGAAAGGACTGAAGTTCTGTCAGGTATTTTGGTATTGGCCAGGCGGCAACTGCAGAGATTTTCTCAGGATCTGTTGAGACTCCTTTGCTAGAAACCACATGCCCCAAGTATGCTATTTCCTTCTGGAATAAATGATATTTTGAGGGCTTCAGCTTGAGTCCTGCTCCACGAAGACGACTTAGTACTTCTGCTAGATTGGAATAATGTTCTTGGAAACTGTTGCCCATGATAATAACATCATCTAGATAAAGCAACAATGATTTCCAGTGAAGACCATGCAGCACTCGCTCCATAAGTCTCTGGAATGTAGTAGGAGCTGCAGTCAATCCAAATGGAAGAACTTTCCATCTCCACAATCACTATGTTTCTATGATGCGCAGTGCTTCGGAGTCGCGCTATCTCCGAATCATGGAAACGGCGTCTTCGCACTGAAATCACTGCGCACTGATCAGTGCGAAGCCAGTGCAAATTCGCAGCAAGGAAACAGCGACTGCGCAGTGGCTGCGCATAGCTCTCCTGCCGTGGAGACGGATTCTTCGAGGGCCATAAACTAGTACAAAGGATGTCCTGCTAATCTTGTTTTTTACTATTCTTCCGATCTTCTTTCACCTAAATTTAATTATGGTCTGCATTCACGAGGATGATGAGGTGATTACTTTCCTGGACTTTGTTATCGATGCCAACGCTTTTCGAAAAATAGGCGGCAAGTCCTAAATTAACGTTTAAATAATATATTACTTGAAAATACTTATTAAAAATATATTACTATATAAAAAGTTTGTTAAGGTTTGTAAAACCTTGTGAATGTTTATTGTAAATAAAAGTATAATGACGACAGAATCATAAAAAGACCGTTTATGACGTTCGGTATCCGTGATCGATTCTATTTCTCCATCAGGCGATTCGATTTATACAATTTCTCTTCTCTGGTAATTTGCGGTATTTGCTGAAAACCACTGCGCAGCATGGAAACGTACAATCCCCTCGACTTCGGAGGGGGCTGCTTCGCAGTACTGCGCACCATGGAAACAGTGAATCCTTCTCTGGTGCAGAAAGCTGATTTGTCTTTAGCATCATCATCTAATGGCACTTGCCAGTAACCACTCATGAGATCAAGTGTAGAAAAATATTGACTTCCGGCCAAGGCCTCCAGACTTTCATCAATTCTAGGAAGAGGATGAGCATCATGTACGGTAACATCATTGAGCTTACAGTAGTCAATGCAGAATCTCCAGCTTCCGTCTTTATTTTTAATTAAGACTACTGGGGAACTCCATGCTCCGCTTCCTGGCTCAATTATACTTTGCTGTTCCAATTTCTTGACTTGCCTACTCACTTCAGCTTTTTTCTCCACCCCTAGACGTCGTGGTGCCTGTTTTATAGGTCTCACCTTTAATGATACTGGGATGGAATGCTTAATAAGGTTTGTTAGTCCTTGGTCTTCATCACCAGTTGAAAACACATCACCAAACTCAGCCAATAATTTTGCAATTGTATGGCACTGGTTCAGATCAGCACAGGCGGTAGTAGCTTCTCTGTAGACTTCCGACAAATGACTTAGAGCATTTATGAATCCATCCAGCTTTTGCTGGGTCAGATTCTCACTCTCAAAATTATTGTATTGCTGAACATCTACAATTTGAGCTGCATCTATACCTGTGCGAGTACCAATAACAGACCCAGAAGTGATATGAAAAATCTGATCAGCTGGTTTAATGCATCGTACAAAAATCTTCCTCTCTGTGTCCCAGGTGCTAACACAAGTGGCTATGGCTATTCCATGAAGAGCAGCAACTCCTTCGTCTTCTACCACACCAGTTTTGGAACAAATGTCATTTAGCAGCTGACACTGAATAATTTTTTTCAGATCTCACAGGAACTGATACACTGTTGATAACTTTTATCTTGCTAACGAACTTGACACCATGTTGATTTGTACATCTTAGAGTTTTGCCATTCATCACAAGGGTTGCTTTAGCAAATTCTAGCTTACAATCCCAACTCTGTAGAAACAGCATCTCAAGAATAACATCTGGTTCTATGTCAGAAACAACAAAGTCCAATTCGAATGCTTCTGTACGTATTCGCCCAGATAACTGAATTTGTCTATAGAATTGCAACCCGGAGCCATCTGCTAATCTCCCATTAGAGTAATTAAATGCTTAAGGCCGCCTGAAAACTTCTTCGATAGCTTATCATTCACTTTCTTAGACAATAGGTTCAGTGTACAACCACTATCAAACCACTATCAATCAGGTGTCTTTGCAAGCAAAACTCAATTTTTCCGGGAATATACAAAGCAGAAGCTGTGGAAGCATAATTAACAAAACAGCCATCTTCAATATCTGTACGAGAAACATCTTCAGCAGCTTGTGATTTCAAAATCAAAGAATTAGGTGTCTCATTCATAGAAACTGTAGAGCGTTTCCCAGAAGACACCACTGCTTTACGCGATTTCATCACAGGGCGCTTTTTCTGCTCAACTACAGCATAACGGGGTTGTGATTTAGGTCCACCCACTTGACATTCGGAGTGAACCTTGATGGTTTCCCGAATGATGAGTGTTAGCCTGACTTTTTCTAAATTGATGGGAAGGACAGTTTTTTTTAAATGGGAAGGGTCACCACATAAAAAGCAAGTTCTGACTCTCTCATCATTTATCAGACGTCCAGGTTTTCTATATGTCTCTAAACGTGCTATCTGGTCTGCCTGTTTCTTCAACATAAATGCTTGTGCGTCTAGTTTTTGTGACATTGAGTGCAGTATTTGTTCAGTAGAACTACATACAGCTCCACTATCTACTGCAGCTACATATGAGGCAGTTTTCAGCAATATGGGTAACTCTATGGAAGTCTTGTCGCAGTGGTTTTGAGGACTGCCTGGCCACTAGAACATATTGCTCCGCAGCTGCAACAGCCTCTTGCAAAGTTCGAGCCCTTGCTACTAATAGGTGCTGTCGGAGTGCGGGATCTTCAATAGCTCGAGCAAAATACTCCATTGCTTAGGTAGATTCGAACTCTTTGTCCAACCTTCCAAAAGCTAGTTTGGTGAGTCTTTCCACTCTGTTCCCTAGAGACATATAGGTTTCTCCCGCTTCACGCTGTATTCTGTACAAATTTTCTCTAGCCTCGGTTGGCGACATGCCAAATGTTGTCAAGAATTTTCTATGGATTTCTTGAACAGAATCAGCATCTCCACATTCTTTAGCTGTCTTGTCTAAGCAAGATTGCAGCTGAACCAGAGCTACTTGTTCAGACCACTGACTTAGCCTGGCTACTTCAGTAAAATGTTTTATAAATAGAGTAACATCTCCGTGTCCATCATAGCGAGGTAATTTGAGGTCTACCTTGGTATTCGCCAAGGAACTTTGACGCTCAAGCTTACTGTGCATTGACACATTTGTGATGCCTTCTATTAAATCACGAAGTAGCTTTTGAGTGGCATTGTCTGCATCATCTGAACTAGATTGCTGAACATTACTATCTTTTGAATTACTGCGAGACTGCTCAGGGATTTGTAATACTACAGGTTCCCGAGCTGCCACATCAAAAATGTTATCACGATCTACAAAATTCAAACATGCAGTGGAGTAAAAAGGGTTATACGGTGAAGTAGAGGCTACAACTGGCTTTTGATTTGCCATCCTGGTAGAAACATTCTGCTCAGCAGAGTTTCTCGCAAGTAGCTGTGGAGGGTTTAACACATATTTGTTATAAGCATCATCAATAAATGACAACGTATTAATATTGTTATTTGTTAGTGACCAAAGCTCTTGACTGGGCACTTGCTCTCGTTGCCTCTGTGTCAGAGTAACGTAATGAGCTGTATGGCACCAAGAAGGGATTGGTAGAAGACAAAAAAGGATTAGTAGAAAAAAGAAAAGGATTACTATTTGCCATGACTCTTCAGTAGTACTATTCTCAAGCCCTTTTCAAATAAATCATGTAAGTGCAACAGGCTAAAAGTATCCCACTGCTGCCACCAATGCAGTGAAGTTTTGCACTTGCCTCTCGCTAATATAGCGACTTATGGCACTTGCAAGCACTACTATGTGGGATCTATTACAAGTTGTCTGACCTTACCAAGTGCGATTAAATAGATACGGCTGTATTAACGTACTACGTGCTTTAGTCAGTGACTGTGTAATTCCTGTGATTAGTTGAGTGCCAAAGTAGATCAAGCGGTACACAAACAGAAGACAGTGTGCAGACCAATACAACAAAATATATTATCTAATAAATAATCACTTGCCACCAATAAAAAATAAACTCACATTGTCGACACACGTACTCAGAAAACTTTACGTACATTAATAACCAAACAGCATGAGCACATTAGCTGTTACAGTCTGCCGTGAAAGAAATCAACTGAATCACGCGTCGATCCTCGTAAAAGCTCTCTCCCTCTTTTTAATACCTCGGCTTTCCTAAAGAGAAGAAAGCTAGCAATTTTCTAGTTACCTTAACCTTAGCTCTTTTATGAGCCGGTATTCATATAGAATAATGGTAACTTCATCGCTTACAGTTGACAAACAAGTGCGGAACACAGGCTATCAATAACTTTGCAAGATTCTGTGAGAAGCAAACTCTCAGGAAGGGCAAAGACCTGCGCTTCACAAACAGCGTTATATTAATGACTCGCTAATGCATAGCCTGACCACGTAATTGCACCACAGAGATAACCGCACCAAATATGTCTCTGTCTTCTACGTGTTTACTTTTCGTGGATGACCAAAACGTGGATTGTCATCGGTGTTGCTACTTTCCTTAGATCTCTTATTACACCAAACACACCTTTTCTTAAACATTTGACTCTTTTGGCAATATCAACTTTCTTGCTGAGCGATTCCTTTTTGGTGAAGGAAAATAATGTTGGCACGTTGTTTGTTAGTAGTTTGCATAGTGAAGACCTTGCTTGCACAGGAAATGTGTAGTTAGAATGCAACAAGTTTATTACTGATCTCTCTCCATTCACTAACCAGAGCCATCTACCTAGCCACAGCCCAGCAATGCACAAAAACAGTAAATCAGTCTGACCAATCAGATACTAGTAAGCAAGTAAGTCAGATACTAATAACTTGATACCTCTAATAGCAGAGTTATTAAATTATTAGGAAAGTTAAAATATCTTTCACAGCAATGGCAGCAACATCAAAGAAAGAGCGTACTCTGAGTATTCGATGATATATAAAGCTATTAAGTTTGAGCTGATCAGAGAGAATTTATTGAGTCTGAAAGTGAAAGAGTATGAAAATAACTAAGTGATTTCCATAGATATAATAAACCCTAGATACGCGAATAATCAAAATAAGTTAGGCGTATAAATAGCTTGATGCAACATCATGGTGATATGTAGAGTGAATCAGCTGATCTATGAATTCCTATTGACCTACACTAAAAACTATAAAATTTTTCTATAGTTTGTGCATCTGAGACTGCATATTTTATTGAAAATATATAAAACTTATATAATGACTTTGGATGAGAAAGGCAAGAATGTTACACAAATGGTAATGGATAATACCAATGATTTAGAAGTTTCTATGTCATTGATAATACAAAGTGTGAGCAAATAAAAATTATACTAATAACAAACTAATGAATCAAATGAGATTTAGAAGCAGTTAAGCTCGACCACTGTATTAAACACCTATTAGACATGACTGAAAATAACTAGACGAGATAGTTTTTGTCTAAGGTTGGTTGAACTAGATTCCTGCTTTGAAGTGGCATAGTGTATTCTGATTTTAATATAGTGATTTACTATAGTTTTTAGTAGATTGGAGGCATGCACTGGGCATGGGAAACCTTGATTGAGGTTATGTAATAAGACATATGTTATTGTCTATGATGTTACTTGTTTAATCGCTCTCTGTGTCATACCATAGCTCTCCATGTGTGAACGTAAGCATTTTTCTGCAGCAATATTCAACCTATCAATGGAGTTGGCGTCACCAATCCTCCTCTGTTTTAACTGAGATTAGGGTTATGTCATCACTACTTCTACATCGGTCAAGAACTTGAACTTGATACAGTCATCTCATTTGAGTTAGAAATAATTCCTCATCACCGAACTCCTCATCTTCACCTTCCTCAGCTTTTGTCTCTTCTTTCTTCTTTTTCTTTCTAGCCAGAGAATGTAGTAAGAGTTGGCCAGTTTTTTAGCCCTGCTCACATCCAGGTCAATACAGTTAGCATTGGGACTTGGTGTGCTATCTGCTTTTATTGAGCAGTGTTCGAAGTGCAGATCTTAAGCACTGCATATCCGGGTTATTGTTATAGCCACTCTTAGATCGTATCGTGGAAAACAGTCTCAATGTGATCCTGGTTGATCTTAAAGGTTAGGAAATAGCTGATATAACGGTAGTTGCTGAAAAGATATTGAGCAATGCCATGTACAAATTTGGCTGCTGACTCAAAACCAATGATAGTTTTCCTATTATTTTCCACTAGCAGCTTTCCTCTTGGTGTCTTTAATTGGCATAAAAAAACTTATGATATTGTTAAAAACTTCTTGTTTTGAGTTAAAGTTCTGTCTTGTTATGGGCAATTCAGGATATACCTGGGGTGTTGTTGTGATTATGTTGTTATTTTGTTGTTGTGTCTTATTGTTACGTTTATGACTTAAAAACTAGTATCGCAAACATGCTTTCACTACTAAACTCATTGCTCAATTGAAGGCTCTGACGCTGTGATGCACATCACTGCGACGTAACATCGTAAAAACAGCAGCCAATTATACGCCTCACTTTTGCTCTATTGTAATGATAGCTATTCGCCAATCTAGGGTTTACTATATCTATGATGACTTCATACTTTTGCACATCATCGTATGTATCATATATATTTGATAAATCAAGCTTTTGCTGCCATCAGGAAATGAAAGACATCCAAAACTCTGGAACACTCAGCATGTATTGATTTGTGCTGTTGTTTAGTGTGCTCATTCTGTGCTGTTGCTTCCGGGAATTAAGGAACGTTTTACTAATTTTTGTCAAGTGTTTTACTGATATACTTTTTTTATAATAGTTACCGTAAAACCTCTAATTGAGCGTCACCTTTATTTGAACGCCACCTCTATTTAAACGCCACCTCTATTTAAACTCCACCTCTATTTGACCGCCACCTCTATTTGACTATCCCTATGGGAGAAGGGTTGAACATAGAGTGCCACCCTCTAATTGAACGTCACCTCCATTTGACCGCCACTTTGATATTCTTTGATTTTTATGAAACCATAATAGCAAGTGATCGGTAGAAAAGTGTCTACAAAATCTTGTTAATAATGAATAGTTTATAACAATTACCTCTCTTGCTGTCCAGCTCAAGAGCTTTTCGTTGTTTTTTTTCGTTAAAACTTTTAAAGCATTGCCATAGAATTACTTAGTAACTGTTTCAGGCTAATAGCAGTTCCTTGTTTAAGGCCGTTTTGATACTTTGAAGTATATAAAAACAGTTTACAATTACGATGGTATATGAACGACTAGTATTAAGCTAAAAGTTTTGCTTTGCGAGCAAAACTTTTACTCAATGTATTTGTGCGAAATGCAGTACATAAAGGTTTGCTCTGCTAAAAAAATTGTTTCGACGCTAGTATTGACTAGTTAAGCAGTGCAGAAAAAGAGTTGGGATCAGAAGACATTGTGGAAGGTATTAAACAACCAGAAGATGTTTGCTTCATCGAAAGCACCAGTCAGAATGCAGCTGGCCAAGCAAACAGTGCAAATATTTTTGTTTAATAAATGTTAATTTTTGTTTATGCATGTATTATAAGTATGGTTCATTTATGTCATTTGTTTTTGAATATATATTTGTAGCACCGGATACATTATTGTCATATAACTTATAAATTTGCAGATTTATAGCACTGCTTCTGCTGTAAGATTAAATGCTGTATGAATTCACTGTGCTGCCTTGAAGATGCTATCTAATCAAAGTTCAGTTGATAGAATCGAATGGTAAAGTCATAATAATTACCTACTACTAGTCTAGCCACTGTCACATCTTCATCCTCATCCTACAGTCGCATACATATTAGTTAAAGAAATGCCTGTCTCATCTGCAACCTTCTGACCTAAAATGACGATAGCTAGGTATATAAGTAGCTATCCTCAAGAAATTGCAACAGCTGGATTGTAGGTCCAATATTTGGTAAAGTTTAAATTTAATGTATGTAAAAGTGAGTTTTTTATGCTCACGTTGTACAGTTATATCTTGATGCACAGTGTACCAACATCAAATAATCATGAACATGAAAATCAAGATATGAGCAGAATTTTGAGCTAAATTCTTCCTTGAGATACTAGTAATCTTTGAAATACAAGCATACGAGCCGGTTCTCGAAGGTCATTATACGGCCAAGTATGCAAGAGGCCACTTTTGAGAACATCATGGCTTGGTCTTTCTCCTTGAATTAGCTTTAAAATGTTTTTGAAAGGTTGGCTAAAAGTCATAGCGAACGCGAGGCAAAAAGCACCAAACCAAAAACAGATAATAAAAAATGGAGTCGTGGAAGGTATTGGACAACCAGAAGATGTTCATTTCATCACAAGCAACAACCAGAACGCAGATGGCCGAGCAAACGATGCAAATATTGTTGGTCTAAAAACGTTAATTTTTTCTTTTACATGTATTATAACTTTATAAGTATGGTTCGTTTATGTCACTTGTTCATAAATAGATATTTGTAGCATTCGATACATTATCATCATATGGCTTATAAATTTGCAGATTTATTGCATATTGTTTGATAGGATCCTTTGCGATAATCTGATCTTACAATGGATCGACCCTCGTAACTCCTCTTCTATTGCACATAAAAACTAGTTTTGGCTGCAAACTGTAGCAAACATATCAATGAGTGCAATGAGTTTTTATGCAACATTGTTAAATATAGATATAAAATAAAAACATGTCTTCAAATTTAGAATGAAATAAAAATTTAAAGCTCTATCAAACTGTTAAGCAGGACACAGGTTATAATATCATCGCAGGTTAATTGCAAGCAATAGATATCAACTGGTAGAATATTCCTCATCTTATCTATGCATAGTTATAAAGAGATATTTGACAAGTTGGAGCTAAGTTAGTAGGTTTATTGCATCCAAAAGGGTTAATATCGCTCTACCGAAAGAAGGCGAAATATAGGCGAATTTGCTTCGCCCGTAAAAGGACTAAATTTATCTTTCCAAAATTTTGACGAGCCATTTGAAAAATACAGCGCCAGCCTCTATTTGACTGCCATCTCTGTTTGACCACCGTTTCTATTTGACCGCCACCTCTATTTGACCGCCGCCTCTATTTGACTGTCACTATAGAGAAATGGTTGAAAAATAGAGCGCCATGGGGTTTAATTAAAGGTTTTTACGGTAACTACTATGTTGTGCATTTTATGGAGCTCTGTTTTTATGTGATTTGTAAACAAATATTGTAAAAGATTTATCTATGTTGGGTAAGATACTTTGGAAATTACTGAGCCTACTAACTCAGTAACACTACCATAAGCGAGGTTTGGATTTTAAATGGTCTGGTTTGATGCTCCAAGCAGTAAATTAATGCAATTATCATCGACGGAGACAAGTTGCTATCTTCAGCATGCTCATGTTTAGGAGTGCATTTTTATATTAAAACCACGCCTGGTGGCAGATAAATCTGTTACGCCAATACTGGATAAATGTATGGCTCAACAGGTAAAAGCAACTCAAACTAAAATCTTCAAAAGGATGAGGCTTTATTGCTATAAGCTTCAATTTGAACATATCGTAAGTAAATGTGACATGAACAATTGCAGAAAAATAGTTATCTTCACTTTTAATTCTTTCGTATCTTGTAATATTTATTATACTGTCTGTTTTTGACAAAAAAGCAAGAATGTGATAAATATGTCTCAGAGAAGTAACTAGAGTTTTCAAATTATTAGTTATGATGATAGTTAATACAATTTAGTTTGAATCATTTTAGCGTGTGATATGGTAGGTGAACCATTTTTATTCTCAAGAGTGTTGTAATCTTTAACAACTTGCATTCTTTTTCTAATTTTTATATTTGTACCTCCATGATAGCTCCTCAAGCTCTTTCATAAGCTCAAGGTCATTTCATACTGTTCATGCTAGTTTTTAGAATAACACAAATAAATTGGTAAGTAAAACTTTTTTTTGGGTGAATGTTAATTATGCAGTTGATTATTCCAAACTAGTTGTATATGAGCTCGAGTTAAAACCGGTAGGTAACTAAACTACTTGGCTTGACAGATTCATCCAAATATGTATATTCACCCTTCACTCGTGGACAAAGATCAGCAAAAAATAGTAAATACTATTTTAAAAGTAAATACTATATTTCAATATTGATATTTTTGTTCAGCAAGTTTTCTTGATCTACAGTTGTGTTAACTTTATTTTAGGTAAAGTATTTAGGATTGAGTGTCAACAGCTAGTCATTATGCAAATAATTGTTCAGTAAGCTTCATCTGTCAATTAGGGAAACTTTTGTAGCTTTTACTAATTTTGTATCACAAATGCAACCAGGCTTAACGCGCATCCACAAACAGTAACTTTGCACAAAAAGTGATCTTTTTTAGCCAAAGTTATTCTCTAAAGCTATCTAATGTCACAACAAAGATTGTTATGTCTTACATTGCTTTTAAAAATAGCTTTTATTAATCAATTGTTAGCATTAAATCTGTTCCTATTAATTTGTGCTTTAATGTTAATTAGTTTTGAAACTTTTTTGTTTGTTAATTATGTGCTGTACTGAGCAATACTAGTAGCTGTGAATAATTGTTGGTCTGTCTGTTTATTTTTTTATTTTTTCTATCGGTTGAGTTGGGATAACAAGTTAGTTACACTATGTAATTGAATGTTTAGGCTTGACATTATTGAAATGGTGTAGGAGGCATTTGTCTGAATCATGGTAACATTGACCTATTTGAAAACCTTTTCAAGCCCTGTAAATAATATATATTTGATTTTGCTTTACAAGGGATTGCCAAATATTTTAGCGGAAAGCCTCGGTGTGTACAATGGCAGTGTTTTCACTCTTCACAATCACTCTCGAAAGTACATCTGAAGACATAAAGCAATTGGAAAAAGCAGATTTAGCGTCAAATACGGCGTCTATCCAGGCTCCAGTCCAAGCCAGTGAATCTGAGAAAGGAAACGACACAGAGAGCGCAATTTTTGAACAGCAATCAGTGAAAAATTTAGATAATGACTGCTCGGTAGCTACAAGTGATTATGTTGAACCGAAACAGAATTGTGCGACTGAAGCTGAAAATGTTGCTTGTTCGGACAGCGAGGTCAATTCAGAAGACAAACTGGGTGACAAACAACAACTCACAGATGGTGGGTGCCAGCCTTCTGGCGAAGGAATCGTTGAGGACATATCTTCAGTTGAGCAAGTTGTGGAAGAGACACAGCCTCAGAGATCTCGTCAAGAGAGTGAAGATTCAACAGATGAATATGTATCTGCCTACTCCAGGGAAAAAGTGAGATTTCTGTGAGCAGGTGCATCTAGTTAAGGTTCCGACATTTTTTTCATGTCACTTTAGGTTTCAAACTAATATGGCCAGATGCAACAACCAAAATTATGTTACAGGCTTTTCCGTTTTTTTAATGCTGCAAATATTATATAATTTATATAATACAATGCATGTATATATATATATAAGTTTATTCAAATTATAGCAGCTTAATATGGAAATTCTTGCAGAAATCTCGTTATCCACTGAAATGGCATTATGTTCAAACCCTTTTAGGAAAGTAGTCACTGGGCTAGTAGAGAATTATATAGTCATACTTCGCTAAAAGCTAAGCTCAAATTCTGTCAAGGACAACTGAATTCCTAGACAGTACTTAGCTATGTATATCTGTACTTTCCTTTCCCTATGTCTGTAGTTTGATATAATATATTTGCAAAGTCATCTAACTCTTTAAATATCAAAGATTATACAATAGCACCTGTATTCTATTTCAGTTGCTGCAGGATATACTGCAAAGATTATACAATAGCACCTGTATTCTATTTCAGTTGCTGCAGGATATACTCCAAAGATTATACAATAGCACCTGTATTCTATTTCAGTTGCTGCAGGATATACTGCAAAGATTATACAATAGCACCTGTATTCTATTTCAGTTGCTGCAGGATATACTGCAAAGATTATACAATAGCACCTGTTTTCTATTTCAGTTGCTGCAGGATATAGTGCAAAGATTATACAATAGCACCTGTTTTCTATTTCAGTTGCTACAGGATATACTGCAATGATTATACAATAGCACCTGTTTTCTATTTCAGTTGCTGCAGGATATAGTGCAAAGATTATACAATAGCACCTGTTTTCTATTTCAGTTGCTGCAGGATATAGTGCAAAGATTATACAATAGCACCTGTATTCTATTTCAGTTGCTGCAGGATCTACTGCAAAGATTATACAAAAGCATCTGTTTTCTATTTCAGTTGCTGCAAGATATACTGCAAAGATTTAAAATCAAAACCAGCACATGGATGAGATCTATCGACACCCTCACAATATTGGTATGAATGGCTACGTCTCAATGTAATGTGGTCTTGTGTAATACTTTGCGTGTACGTTTAGTTCACAAGAACTATGTAGTTCAGTGTATTGTTACAATGGATGATTCTACCACTGTGTCAGTTCTACAATACTTTTAGGCGTGAGACTACAACCGTAGGTTGTTAAACTATGTTGGCTGTTCTCAGAAGAGACAACATCTGTATTTGAACTGGATCATTTATGTGTCTCACATGCTTGCTGCTCTATTCTTCTGTCTTTGATCATTCGCCTGTTGATATGACGTGTCAGAAAAACTGCATGATGCTACCATATACCTCGCTTACTTTTATTAAAGTATTTATATTTGCTTCTGTACTCTTTCTGTCCTTGATCATTCCCTTGTTGATATGATGTGTTAGGAAAACTGCATGATGCTACCATATACCTTGCGTACTCTTATTTTTGCTGCATTCCTTTTCCTATATCCTTTAGGTGACATTCGCAGTAGAAGCCGGAAGAAAGGAAGAAGATGTACTTGATGCCCTTGTAGCCTGTGGGTTTGGGAAAGAGCCTGGTACATCTGTCAGGTATAGCCATAGCGGAAGTTTACCAATGCGTCGCAATTTTCTGTACATGTATAACATTATTCTGGTATGGCATAATTTAGAAAATATTTGTTTGAAATAAAATTATTGCCAATAAAGTAATAAATATAATTATAAATTTGTAATTACTATTACTTTGTTGTTTGTTCACTTTGTCATGCTGAAATCAGTCATCTTCGAACTAGGACTTTTAACTTACGTGATAGTTTATACACGACTACCAAAATAAGAAGTACAGTTTACCATAGCAAAGTTTCCTGTGTTCCAAAGTATTTTAATAACAACAACAGTGTGTCATTTTGATTAACAGTTTTGTAGCTTACAGACCTTTTAGATCAATATACCGTAGACAGAGTTCAGTAGTCTTCCAGATCAACCTATTTGACAGACTTAAGAATCATTACATACCTGTATCTGAGGCAGGACCTCGGTGTCAAATATGAAGAGTAGTACGATTGAATAGCCATAGATTGCCATCAGTCATGCCACATGTTGACTTCTGTTCTAGTATTAGTCCTACGACAGTCTGTTTGAGAGGAGAACAAGCCTGTACAACTAAGAAGTCCACTGTTGGACCAAAGCAATGCAAAAGTCTGGAAGATGGAACAGCGTGAGTTAAAGTTCGCATAGTACTAAATGGAAGTGAACATTATTTAGTGAAGTGAATGCATAAGCTTCAGTGTTTTCATGTGGTTCAGGCATATTGAAAACTTGTGTGCTAAGGACTAGTTCGTGGAAGCATGTGACTCAAGGTTATTTGACTGAGAGGTCTCGACGAACCTTATTGGTCAGTTTATCAACATGTTTCACCGCGTGTGGAATTGCACTGACAGCACCAAAGTGAATTATAAATAAATATATTGATAAATAGCAATAGCGCCGTTGATATCTTTTGTTTCTAAAGATACAGTGTATAAGTTTAGCTCTGCAGCATGTCCTTGACATGAACCTTTCTGCCAATGAACATTTCCTGTTGATCAACTGCCCCTTGATTTGAACTGAGCATCGAATCTTACGAGTGATGATGCCGCGTGACTGCTTCATCGTTGAATAGAAACAAATGTTGAATGCATTATCAAAGGAGACTTGTATAATATTACTACTATGTTTACTGATCATTACATCTATTCCAGTTAAATCTAACCAACTGATTCTTAACTTTCGTTTTGTCGAATCTCGGGTGTTTGGTGAAGGTAGCACATTTTATTTCATTTACTAATATAAGATATGCATGTATATTTCCAATTCTAGAAGGTTTGGTGAGCATAAACAAAACACTTGCAGGGTTCAGGGCCACCAATAAGGTTGAGAAACACCGATCTAACTTGCCTCTTGAGGTGCATGCACCAGAAACTTTATGTACCCTTGCAGTGTCTAGTTCTTGCATAATCCTCTCCCTGCACGTACTCTGTACTCACTCTGTACATACTCTCTACTCTCACTGTATATACTCTGTACTCACTCTGTACCTACTCTGTACTCTCACTGTACATACTCTGTACTCACTCTGTACATGCTCTCTACTCTCCCTGCACGTACTCTGTACTCACTCTGTACCATAGACCTATTAACTATACTAGACTGGGCAATGCGAAGCCACGGTGTCCTACATAAATAGCCACATTCTTCGCGACATAACGTCAACGCTTTGTTCACTTGCAGCTGGTCAGGCAAGCGAGTCATCTTTGTTTACATTGAAAGAATGACAGAGGACAGCTTTGTTGCTACATGTAATTTGACATAACTACTAAAGTACACAAGATATTGGTTTAAAATTTTAGATGCAAAGCTTATACACTATGCATTTCCTACCCTGAAAATTTGTAAACATAAAGTGGAATATTTCATATGTAAAGTGCGAGTAAAAATGTATATTGATCTATTCAAAAAATATTGCAAAATTATCAATGTTGCCCTATGCTATGGGCTAACATGTCAGATAGCTAGGTGTACAAACTGATTTCAAATGCATACACACTGGTAAATGGTACACTGATCGCAGTTACTATGAACATAAATGTTGGGTCTTAGGTGTTATGCAAACAGCATCAGAAAAATCGTAGAAAACAAACGACAAATGGTACACTTTTTATAGACATATTGTGACAGGCTACACATGACTAAAGACGACCAGTCGGCTGAGCTTTGATCTAAGATTACTCTTGTTAGCTGCTACCTTTGTAGCCTCATGGTGAATTCTAATTCTGACATATCTGGATGTGATAGTTTTAACTAACGCTGCGCTGTGACTTGAGCATGGAAATTCCTGATGCAAATTGCTTTGTAAAACCAATGAAAGAGTCTTCTTGACTACCAGCTTGTGTATGTCTGCAGTGATTCCTTGTAAGTTGACACACTGCCATATGATCTGTTCTGAGCCAAGACATATCTTTGTGATGACAGGATGAGGTGTAAACAAACCACCTCTACCTTTTACACTGATAAGTGTCGCATCATCCCTGGTGCGTAAACCTGGACAGGAGGCTATAAAGCTGGTGCAGTCATTGCAGTTGAGTTTTAAGCTCCGTACCACATGACCTGCTAAATAAATATCATATGTTAATATTATTATAAAAAGTATATGTATCAACCATAAAATAAATTTACCTACATCTCACTGATTTGCTGTAGTATTATTTCAAGCCACTCCGCTACCTGTATATCTGTTCTATACACTAACAATAAGTGAAAGTAGCTAATACCAAAATACATGTACATACCTAAATCATGTGCCACAATATGGGCAGTCATGCAGTTTAGCACATGCAGCAAGGCTGCAATGTGTGTCAGATCTCTTGTTTTGTATAAAAATTTGGAGGAATTGGTTGTATTTACCTACCGATGTACTCCACTATGTCCGAGACAGATTTTGATATATCGATTTCCAGCCGTTCGTTTGATTCCAAATAATCATGGAAGTTATCGTCACTTTCTACATGAATTTTTCTTTGTTTAGATGAGAGAAGTAGGGAGCAGGAGCCATCTGAGCTATCACAATTAAAACAGTTAGCACTCGTGCTAGGTGTGATGTCTGTTTTCACTAGTCGAGCTTTCAGTGCAGATTTGAAGCTACAGACACCTGGATTATTGTTGAAACCTCCCTTGGCCCGAATCCTTGAGGGCAGTGTTTCTATATGCTCCTGTCCAAGCTTGTACATAAGTAGATACTTGGCCTCGCGAAATGTTTGAAAAATTTAATTCCCTATTCCAAGGTACAAGGTACGCTTATGTAGAGGGTCGGGAATTATCTCTTCAGATTGCTTGGCGACTTGGCTCTTCATAGCAAAGTGAAGGTTCCAGGACTGGCTCATCTCGGTCTGGTGGAGATGATTTAGATAGTGTTGGTCGGCATAACAGTCAGCTATGCTTTAGTTGAGTCGGTTGTAAATATTTTGTCAGAGAATCAAATACCCTTGGTACAGCAGTAGGCTTTAGTATGGCAGCCATCGTCAGACCAGGAGGTCTGCAGGAGATCACTGCCGAGCGCGGAGTATTTGGAAGGCATCCAGTCCTTATGTTTCACGGCGTCTATCCACTTGTTACATATGTCTAGGTGTTTTTCTTCCAATGGAAAGGTGTGGAAACTGAGTTAACTGTCTTTTGCTGGAGTATTAGAACAACCAAATGCACAGCAAAAATTTTTACTTTTGTCCTACAAAATAATCAGTAAATAATTGCATTCTTATGAGACCATCATAAAGTAAAAATCTTTTCGTTGGGTTTAACTACACTTCTAAATATAGCACAGCCATCACCATACTCATTTACTAGCCTATGTCCACCTGCCATGGTGATGAAAAACTTCATGAAATGGGCAACACTTCGTCTACTTCGCGGTTGCCACCTCTTTGTGCGAAGCAACTTTTCAAATATTAGTGCCAGCAATGAACTTTAAGAAAAAATTTTGGAAAAAACTATTATTTGTATGCATATCTCGGAAAAATCCGCAAGATTTCTTGCTCTTCATATCTAGGTACCTCTCACAACCACACTTAAGAACAATTGGAGTAAAATTTACCTTCGAATCATTTCCAGTGCTAGTAGTTGCTCCACTCTCCATGGCTTCCTATTTAAAACTATGGCCTGGACTAGGCAAAGTGAACAAAGCAACAAAGTGAACATAAACCTATTTTCTGATGCTGTTTGCATAACACCTAAGACCCAACATTTATATTCATGGCAGACTGCAATCAGTGTACCATTTACCAGTGTGTATGCTTTTGAAATCAGTTTGTACACCTAGCTATCTGACATGTTAGCCCATAGCATAAAGCAACATTGATAATTTTGCAATATTTTTTGAATAGATCAATATACATTTTTACTCGCACTTCACATATGAAATATTCCACTTTATGTTTACAAATTTGCAGGGTAGGAAATGCATAGTGTATAAGCTTTGCATCTAAAATTTTAAACCAATATCTTGTGTACTTTAGTAGTTATGTCAAATTACATGTAGCAACAAAGCTGTCCTCTGTCATTCTTTCAATGTTAACAATGATGACTGCTTGCCTGACCAGCTGCAAGTGAACAAAGCGTTGACGTTACGTCGCGAAGAATGTGGCTATTTAAGTAGGACACAATGCTGAGCCGTGATGCATTGGATTGCCCAGTCTAGTATAGTTAATAGGTCTATGCTCTGTACATACTCTCTACTCTCACTGTATATACTCTGTACTCACTCTGTACATACTCTCTACTCTCACTGTACATACTCTCTACTCTCACTATACATACTTTGTACTCTGACAGGGCATACTCTGTACTTACTCTGTACTCTCATTGTACATACTCTGTACTCTCACTGCACATACTTTACTATTCCTGCCAATACTTCGTACTCTCTGTGCATATACTTAGTTTCAGTTCGTTATTCCTAATCTTGTTACTTCAAATATTCAGTCTTGTCATGGCATGCTTCTTAGCTATGGTCTCTTTACATTTTAGTGAAACTGTGACCGCAACTGATAGTCTGAACGCTTTGCCTTCTGCTGATCAGATAGCGCCACTACCCCCTTCACCTGCTATGCGGGTTGATTTTGCGGATGACCCGGAGTCAGAAATGTTACTTGAAGCTGAATCTGATGGGGTAATTAAAAAGGCCGAAATCGAGCAGATGGAAAAGAGTGACTTCTTTAAGAGTATCAAGGCCAGAATAATAGTTCAGCCAATCATAGCGGCCCTCAGACAGAATGCTGAGTTTACATTTGATTATCTAGTCTTCGTCGTACTCGCCTCGTGAGTTACGCTCTACATCCCTCTACATCCCATTACTTTCATTAATTATTTAATTATTTTCAATAATAATTTAGAATACTTTGTTAATATTGGCAAATTTAATAATAATTTAAATTTATAAAATATGTATATATTTTATTATTTTAATGAATTTGTTGTAGTATATACAACAATTTGTAATATATCATATAATACAATTTGTTGTATTATATACTATAATTAAATTAATTTGAGCTGCATTTTCAACATGTCAATGCATTAAAAATTGAGCAAAAATGAGGCGCCGGTGAAGGAAAGATTCCTGCTACGCTTGACTCGTTCTATTCTTAGTAAGACAGAGTTACGCTAGCCATCATCCTTCCTTTTATATCATGCTGCTGAGTAATGATTATCTGTAACAGTTATTTGTAATATTTATCAACTCACCTCAACATGACTTGTGATCTCATTTGGCTCTATTCGTGATGCACTGACTAGCTTAAAGGTTGGCTTGCAACAAAATTCACATTACAGTTATTTGATATGAAAAGATTCACCATGTCTTACTCTGTTGTGCAGTAGGTGCAAAATATGTGGAAAGGGGATTACAAGCTCTTAAAAGCTCAAAAACGAACAGGAAATCGCAGGCACGTGAGACCGCCGTAGTTTGGATTCTCTTTCCAAAACGGCTCAAATATGACGTAGTTGCGAGAGATGGTTTCTGTTTACACTTTCATGCAGCCTTATTCGTCGAAATATTTTCACAAATATACTTCACGCATTCAATAAAACCATGTCTATTGTTCTTACGCGTCTATTTTATCGTCATCGTAATGCTGTCACTTTTAGCAGTGATATCCTATAACTTACCTTACAAATTTGTTTAATTCTTTAGCCTTAGCTTGAAGGAGTACATATCGTTGTCTGATAATCATGACGAGTCTGTTGGTCACTTGTGATAATCGAAAAGTGCTGCAGAAATTATTTGCGAAGTATTGGGTCACATGATCAGATTACGACTTGCCGATTAGACCAAACCGCAAAACTGTAAAGTAGCGAGCATCTATATTTGATACGGGGTATTCGGTAAAACCCGAAGTGTTTGTCATAAACTAGTGCTACGATAAGCTTTATATTGAGCTTTTTATTGGCCTTTCGATTCACGTGAGAACATCACCTGACAATACAATAGTCAAATTTCATGGCTACGTCATTGAAATAAAGAGATTCCAATCTACGGCGGCTTTTCGTTTTTGAGCTTTTAAGAGCTTGTAATCACATTTCCACATATTTGGCACCTACAACACAACAGAGTCAGACATGGTGAATCTTTTGATACCAAATAAACTATGAATTTTATTGCAAGTCAACCTTTAAGTTATTAGGTCGGTGTTGGGGACATAGAGCTACACATAGAGCTGCTTATATTGTAATCTCGTAAAGGTTGTTTCTATTTATGTACATAAAATTAATAAAAAAGTCTCTCTACAGCAGTGGTTCCCAACCTGGGGGGAATTCCCCCCTAGGGGGGAATTTGGCATTTTAAAGGGGGGAATTTTAGTTTTTATAATTTCACATTTTACGAACGCGCTTTTAAGCCTTAACAAAATCCTAGATGAGTTTTTTGTTCTCATTCCTCTTCTATTACATGTATATTCTGGCTGGGGTAGTAGACCAAGTACCTTTTACTGTACATTCATTGTAATACAGTCTGCATGTAGGTACTGTAAATGTAATAATCTTTGCCAACAATTTGGAAAAATTCCAATAAACCAGCTTGACCTTAATTAATGACCTTAGTAACTAAGGTCAAACTAAGGCTTAGTTTAAAATTGTGCTGCTCACAGTGCACATGTATTTGACACAAGGACACACTCACTTGCCAACTACTGCATCACATGTAAAAGAAAAAAATCTGTAAGAATCTTTGTACAAGTATAATTACATCTATGCTCACATTATTGTTTACTATTATCACTCATGTTGTCTTACTTGCTTTTCTGCAAATAAGTCACATAATCATGTATCTATTATAGTAGTAGATTAAATAAAAAATATTAATGCAGTCCAGATGATTATTATTGTACAAACAGATACTAGGTCGTTTATAATAATTTTTAGCCGCCGCTTTATTTTTACAACTACTAATTAGTGCAAGATGTCAAAGGCAAAGAAACGAACCTACACTGAGAGTTACTTAGATTATGGGTTTTCGTATCTTATGAAAAACGGTCGTCGGCCTCCGCAATGTGTGATATGCCTGAAAACTTTCTCAAATGTCTCCATGAAACCCTTTCAGTTGAAGCAAAACTCGCAAAAACTTTACCCCACATTAGCTGAGAACGACCGGAATTACTTTTAGTCCAAAAAGCGGCAAGTAAAGAGAAGTTGACTTGATGCAAGTGGAGATCTCTATGCTCATAGTAATGCACTTATTACAGTTTCATACGCTGTTTTCTACCGTATTGCTCAGTGTAAAGAGGCACATACAATAGGAGAGACCTTGATCAAGCCATGTATGTTAGACTGCGCATCAATAGTACTTTGAAAACTAGCTGGGCAAAAATTTCAAGACATCCCACCATCCAACAACACTGTGAAGTGATGCATTGATGATATTGCAGCAAGTATTGAAGAGAAATTAGTTGCTAAGATCAAAGCATCCCTATTTTGAGCCATACAACTTGATGAGTCAACTGATGTTGCCAGTCTTTCCCAGCTACTGGTGGATGGTAGATATGTGCATGACACATCCATTGAAGAAGCGTTTCTGTTTTGTCAGCCCTTGCTTCGAACAACTTCCAAGGGATGTGTTAAAAATAGTTAAAAATTTCCTTGAAAAGGCCAAGTTAGGTTGGGAGAAGTTGATAAGTGTATGCACTGATGGAGCACCTGCTATGTTAGGATGTAGATCAGGCTTTGTAAAACAGATCAAGCAAAAGAACCCTGATATAGGAGTGCATTGCTTCATTCACCGTGAAGCATTGGCATCAAAAACTCTTCCACAAGAGTTGAAATCAAACTTGGATGTGAACATAACAGTTGTGAATTACATCAAAGCATCAGCACTAAATACCAGATTGTTCTCAGCACTATGTTCTGAAAGTGATGTCATGTTTACAACTTTGTTATTTCATACTGAAGTGAGGTGGTCATCCAAGGGAAACATGTTAAGCAGGCTCTTTGAGCTACATATGTCTGAGGTTATGAAATTTCTTGAAAATAAAGGCCAGCATGAACTTTTAGCAGCCATGAAAGCTGGTAACTATGTATTTGAGACTGCATACCTGGTTGATACATTTGCCTAGCTTAATAAGTTGAACTTGAAGTTACAAGGGAGCAATCATCATTTCTTTGCCTTTCATGACAGCATTGATGCTTTCAAAGCAAAGCTGGTACTGTGGCATACACGAACCTGCACTGGGAACACGGTATCCTTTCCCACACTCACTGAATTATTGGAACACAAAACCTGCTCTATCTTGGTAGTCTAGTGGCAACCATTACTGAACACCTGTTTGATCTCATAACAGAATTTGGATGCTACTTCCCTGAGCTACCTTCAGAAAAAAAGAAGATGCTCAACATCACACGAAATCCATTTCAACGCACTGTTGAAGAAATTCTAGAGGAGCTACAATAGGAGTTTGTTGAGTTGGTTAACATTTCTGCACTGAAAGATGATCTTAGATCAATGTCTATTGACCAGTTTTGGCTCTCAGCGAGAAAAAATTCTCTACTCATTGCTAAAAAGGTAATAATGATTCTGATGCCATTTAGCTGCACGTAAAAATCCTTCAGCACTGATGAAAATCCTACACGTAGGATTTTCATCAATGCTGCACCTTAAAAATGAGAAAAGAAATCGACCTGACCTTGAGAGCGACTTGAGATGTGCATTATAAAAACAAAACCTGAATTGTGAAAACTTGCACAGAGGCATCAGCAAGAGCGGTCTCGTTAAAACTCATAATCTCACCCCACATCCGTTGAGTGTACCGGAATAACAATAATGTTGACGTGATTTATTACTATATATGCTATTTAGCAAGTTATTTAACAAATAAATATATGTATATATGCTGCTGACCTACATATATGCACCTGTGTAGCCCTTTCAGTGAATACAATATATAGTAGGCCTATGGGGTCACACTTCACTTTTTTCAGGGGGGAATTTGTATTTGAAAATTTTGCGAAGGGGTAAAAGCAAAAAAAAGGTTGGGAACCACTGCTCTACAGCTTTTGCAATTCTCAAACTGTTTCATGTAGATTAATGTTGCTTACTTGAAACAAGGATAAAAAAACTTATTGACTTTATCAGTGTAGAGGCAATGCCAACATTGACCTATTTAGCCTGCTGTTGGCTATGTCTTCCCTATTATTATTCCCATCTCCTAACTTTATTCTAAGCAATAGAAATTAATGTACTCTTTGTGTATTGCACTGCACACTCATCATTTGTCGTATGATTTGGCATGTTCCAAATTGTTTTGTCGTTGCGCCATTTCAGATATCTGTTTATTCAGGCTCTTTTGTTTCAGGATAATAGGTGCGGTTGGCCTGATTGAAAACAGCAGCGTCATATTGGTTGCCAGCATGCTTATTTCACCGTTGATGGTAAACTTGCTTTTTCTACCTACCTAAAACATCACGCTAAAACTTTTGTAAGGTTTCAAGAATAATGAAAATAGATAAATTAACAGTGGAATAAGTTTTCAAATCAATGTGTTAGATATACCTAATAATCATATGTGGATGAGATCTAGCGATGACTTTTCATTTCAAGGCACATGAATGGTTTGGAGAAGGAGATCAGATGATAACGTTGTAACAAATATAAATTGAGGTCAGTCACAAATAGATGATTTTAGGATAAACATTTGACTATCTTATTCTTGCATCTCTTCTAATGGCAGCGCTGTCTCACACAAACTTATGAAAATAGAAAAATATTGTAATTTTTAGTCAAAGAAATCTTAAATTATCTAGACAATAGTTACCTTGAATTGTATTCGTTTTTGTATAAAATGGATATGCATGAATTATTTCTTAAAATTCTTGATCCCTATTACGTATTTGTAACTCACATTTATGATTAATCTACCAAAAGCTGACGATTATGGGTAAATTATAATCTTAAAATTGCATCATAAAAACTATTTTCAAGTCATTTACTATGTTGGAATATAATTAACTTACATATTACAAAAACCAATAAAATTGGAAGACTTCTATTATCTCTTTATTTGCATTGTTATTTTAAGAGGTAGGCAACTCTAAACTTGACTTTAATAATTTGTAGCAAATCAACTCACTTTTTACTAGATAATTTGCAAAAAGTATATTTGTGTTTATATTTTAGCAGTAATGACTTTGAACCAAGTTATTTCTGATATACCAAGGTCCTCGGACTGAATATAATTAGATTCCATCATTAATTTCATTTAGTGGAAAAAGCTGTCAGTAGCTCCAACTTTCTATTTTAGGGTCCGATTTTGGCTGCAACATTCGGCAGCGCTATTGAAGATCCCACTTTAAGAAATGTTGGACTCAAAAGTGAGGCTGTTGGGTTGGCAGTTTGTGTTTTGACTGGTATGTTTTTAGTGCTCGTATCAAACCATCTGTTGCTTTGTTCAGCTTTACATGAGGTCGTGTTTCTGACAACCTTGTTGTGATGCGAGCTTACCAAACACCGGAACATTGTAGGGTTTCTCTTAGGTCTTCCTGTAACCTACATCATGAATAGTGAGAGCTGGTGGAAGCCTATTACTGGCAGCTGGCCTTCCCCGGAGATGTATGGCAGGTATGCATTGTGAGAGTATACTAGTTGTGTGTAACCTCAACTCACATTCTACTTCCGTGGATGGTATTTTACAAACCTGTTCTCACAAGCGGTTACAAAATGTTGTCCTGTTGAGGTTTGAATATTGTAACCAATTATGACTTGTATTCGTACACCTTTCACAACTTGTTTTTAGATGTAATGTCTATGTGCATCTTAAACCATTACTGCCATGAACAGCTTTCTTTGTTTTTTGCTAGGTAAATCAGACACGGTGATTCTGATTTTGTACTCAAATTAAAGATTGGTCCACTAACTTTCAAAGTCATGAAGGCTTTTTACTGTGTTATAATATCAGTCTCGCAAACAACACAATCGACACAACAAGCTCCGCCCATAAATAAGTGATGTATACTAGCTTTTTAGGAACGGAAGTTGAGGATGTTTAGTCCGATCTAAAATTATAGAGATTGACGTCTTAAAACTCAATATTATCTAAATTCAGCTTTCAGAATAATCTCAGTCATATATGAAAAGTAGATAAGCTATTTAACATTGTTCGTAGCTTGTTACAGGATGTTTAATGGGCTGAATGCCGAGAAAAATGAGCTCAAAAAAGTGCGATTTTATCACAAGCTAGCGTTATTACAGCGCTTTTTTGAGCTCACTTTTCTTGACGTTCAGCCTATTAAACATCATGCAACAAGCTACAAGCAATGTTAGCTAGCTTATCTACCTTTCACAAAAGACAGATTATTTTGAAGGCTGAATTTAGATAATATTGAGTTTTAAGACGCCCATCTTTATAATTCTAGATCGGACTAAACATCCCCAACTTCCGTTCCTAAAAAGCTAGCATACGCCACATATTTATGAGCGGCGCTTGTTGTGTCGATTGTGTTGTTTGCGAGACTGATATTATAACACTGTAAAAAAGTCTTCATGACTTTGAAAGTTAGTGGACCAATCTTTAATTTGAGTACAAAATCGGAATCACCGTGTCTGATTTACCTAGAAAAAAAACAAAGGAAGCTGTCCGTGGCAGTTATGGTTAAAGGTTTTGGGCACCATGGAGGAAAATTTTAGCGAGGCCCCAAATCGTTCATTGAGTTTATGAAGTTGAGGCATGTTAAGGAATATTCTAGCTTTATATGGTGTCTAGTAGACAGTGAGGGATAAGCGTTGTATTTTGCTTTATTTTAAGCACCTGTTCCTATGTGTCAGGCAAGTGATCCTTTGTGTCAGGTATCTTGTTCTGTGTCAAGCAACTGGTCCCATGTGTCCAGCCACTGATCGTGTGAGTGTGTGTGAGTGTGTGAGTGTGTGAGTGAGTGAGTGAGTGAGTGTGTGTGAGTGTGTGAGTGAGTGAGTGAGTGTGTGAGTGAGTGAGTGAGTGAGTGAGTGTAAGTGCATGCGTGTGTGCGCATGTCTTTCATTTCATCAATTAGCAAAAATTGTTCAGATTTTACTAAAATTGCAGAAGAGTCACTAATTTTCTTCAGACAACTGTCAGTCCACTGATCCTATGTATCAGGCAACTGCTCCTACCTATCAGCTATCTATTTTACATTGTTTTTTGCTGGATGTAACATTGTGAAATAGTTGTTCAAAATTCTTGTGTACATCTCAACAAGCCTCATTTTGAAATAATATTTTTTCGCAATTTCTCACATCAGAAAACAGGTTGTTTCCGCTGTTCAAAGCAGATAGGTTAGTATTATGACTAGCCATCTTGAGTAGCATATTTGTGCTCGCATAGAGACTGTAACTATCAGCTGTTGTTGTATGACTCACATGGTTGCTACTGAGTTAACTACTACCCTCTTTTTGTCTAGTTGAATGGTCTCCGTACTGTTCCAGGAAGGGTTGCGACTCTGGTAAATTTTAGTCATGGTTAAGGTGACAGCTGTACTGAGACCTTGTCTTGTTTAACATGTTCATCTGTAGTGCTAACAAGTGCTTAACTAATAATACCCTAGGTTACCAGGCAATGTTACCTTTATTGAAGAGTTATGTAAATTTACCGGTAACACGCTATGCATCATTAGGATTTGATATTATATGTTGTTACTAATATGTTATGTTACTCACACTCTTGATTATTTTGTGCCCTCAATATCTATCTATAAGCTTTTTATTTATGTGATTGTTGTGGTAGGTGCATATATTTGTTCTCTTTAATTCCTCCACGTAATAGGGTGTTGGGCACAGCCTTTGTGTCAGTCAACATTCGATGCTAGCACAAAAGGCCTGTTTATAGGTTTCAATACATTTTATCTTTTACTGACCCCCTCATGCCTAACTCTGGTTAATGTATTGTGGTCACACCAAGGGAGATCTGCATCCAGACAACACAACTACCACAGTCAGCCATATTATGGTTATGTCACAATTTTATGCTTATAAATAATATTAAACTTTATCGATATTAGTTATTTATAAATAACTAATTTTATGTAATAATAAATATGTATCTATATATTTCTCAAAGTTTGCCGTTTGTAGGATTGATTGTCTGGATATAGATCTTAAAATCTTGGAATAAATAATCCATACCGAAGAAGCATCGATCTCGGACTCTGCCGTTCACCAGTCTGACACCTTACCCACTAGACTACAGAAATCGAATTGCTAGATTGCCAATACGTATAGGTCATTATATGAGAGCAAATACCTAACTGTTTTGCGTATGACGCGGGTCATAGCATAACGTCACGAGAAGCTGTTTGCTCACATTATTAAACTGGCTAATAGCACCAACTTTCACTACTTCTCATTGTTTATAAGACAAAACACTTTTCTCATGATATGTAGTTTAAAAGTTAGAATGGCAAATGTTGTTATATGTTAAATACAAATCAGTTTTCTGTCCAAAGTCTCTTCTATTACCCGGGCAACGCCGGGTGGCACAGCTAGTATATATATTTTTTTGTTCACCCATAACGAGTATAATTTCTTAAAAGTCATATCTTCAGTTGTTAGAGTTGTCTACCCTTAAAAAACCTTCATGGGGGGATAAATACTCTGCGTTATCGTGTTTGTGACAAGTAAAGTCCGATTTTGCGTTTAATGATTAGGTTGAAAGAAGCAGTGATGAGGGTAAAACATTGGCAGCTGATTTACTCTTATTTTTGTCTGAATGTTTTATAGTCAGTTTGGTAAGAAGTGCTGAACTAATATTCCATTGAAGAATATTAGCAATAATATGTGTATGCATAAAATTTAAAGAAAAAGTTAATATCATTAATTATACTTGTTTTAGTTTGTATAGGATTTAAATATTTAGTTTATATTATGAATTATTACTGATCATGATAAAAAATTGAAAGAAATAATATGTTGCAACAGCAACTGAGGATTAATTGGTTTTGTCGTCAAATTGCTTAGCTTATGCATTTTAGATTAGTAAAAATATTTACTAACTGTACCCATTTGTTCAACTAACAATAGTTTTTCAGGTTATATTCTTTGTTATAATTTCCTATTTTGACTGTTTTTATATTGTGACTCTATCATATCGTACCATGCTTTTGATGGATGTTTGGTTTTTGCTGATCTCCTTAAGGTATGCCGTAAATTCTGGCATGCAAGTCAACCCGGGCATAAGTCGAGATCTAAAGTTTGGTTTAAAAATCCTGGTTGTGCTATGTACCTGCCATATAAGTGGGCGGACCCCCTTCTCTGGCTCAAATTGTTCAGTTGACATCAGAGCTGGGCGAACTGTAGATGAGCGAACAGCATTCATTGTTTTTTGGTGCTGGCGACAATATGTACCATTAACAAAAGAACGAGAGACGACAGTTTTAGTGAAGACCATGAGGCGCAAAAAACAATGCTTCACCACCATCGTTCTTGCTCGCCTCACCAATAGAACAAAGCTGCCACCTTTGGTAATATATACATTTCTAACTGAAAATCCAGGCCGCAAGATGGTTTTCTGTCAGGAAACGTAATTCAGTGGATGAGTTAAATGGATTACTGAAGCGTGAGCTTGTGGGCAGATACTACGAAAAAAGCATTATATTCGAAAAAACACATTCCCGAAGAGAACCGTAGTGGTGACCATTTGAATGGGGAAGAATGGACTTAGTGTTTGATCCATCTCATGTTGAGTAGGATTACTAGTATTTTACTATTTATAAATAAATCCCTCTATGTCATATCATGTAATTTTGATTTGCAATGGTTTTTTTAAGTTAAATTTTACTAGAGTTTGTGTCATAAAAAACGTAACCACCGTATAAGTCGAGGATGAATTTCTTAGCTCAAAATTTGGTGTCAAATTTTCGACTTTTATGCCGGAGTTTACACTATGTATTTCTGTATTGCTTATGTGAAGCATCGTACGTTTGTATTTCCTGTTTGTGTATGCGCTTTCAGAGGTCTTCCAAGAAGCCTTATTGTTGGTGCTGTCATAGCCCTAGTCTCTGGAATGGCTGTCGCACTCTCCGTCCTTGGCAACAATCAGGGCTCTCTTGTTGGTGTGGCTATATCAGCTTCACTCCTTCCACCGGCTGTAAACTGCGTAGGTTGACTTTTGATTAGCATCTGTCAACCCTTCATTCAGCCAGTTTGTTGGACTGAATCCAGTTTTCTTATGCCTTTATACTGTAAACTTCATATTTGATTTTGATAAGCAAGGAACAAATATCTACTGTCTGATCAAGCAATGCCAAAATGTGGCTAGTAATGGAGACGGCTAGTTGCTCGTAGAGCTACAAGCTCTGCCTGGTATAAAGATCTTATCATAGTCTTGCATTTTATGTTGTTTTAGGGGCTTTTATGGGCTTACTCTCTACAATCTGCCATATCTTACCTGGTGATGCCTCAATACAATAACACTGGTATGGGGGCTCCTCGTGTCTCTGTGGTAAGTTTTTCATAACTTTTTCTAAAAGGAATGTCTTTCTATGTTTCTTATTAAACTTGCATATCGTGGGCTGAGCGCAAAATTGTTGTAACTTCCTTTGTTTTATATGAAGTTACAACAATTTTGCGCTCAGCCCACGATATAGTAGTTGATAGCGATATGTGGTGCTTTAATGCACCTCATATCCCTATCACCTTATGCTTAGGTGGTTTATATGTTGACATCTCAAACAAGCAATAACAACTCATTTTACTAATAGTTTGGTTTTTTGAAGCACCATATTTGATGTGCTAAGAACACTTTGTCCAATTGATTCAGTTTTATGCATATATTTACTTATTTATTCATTTCAGATTTTATTTAGAGATCAGAGCACGTAATGTGAGTATTAAAGGAGTAGTTGTAGTTCGAAAACATAATCAAAGACCTATTAACAAAACAAACATTACAAACAACTTAACATGCTCATCTCTAGCGCTAGTAGGCATTATAATATTATAGTAAAGACTTCCATTATTTGATGAATATTTATGACTATGTAGTTCATATTATCCCACGACCAAACAAGAGTGAAACGATTGATTGGGAGAATTATGATAAATGCACATGTGCACACAACTCCCGAAAAATTATCCGTTAACGGCCGTCACCAAATCCTTGCAACGAAATCCTATCAACAAATTTAACTATTTTTCAGTAAAGTCGTTTAAGTATAATAATGATATAAAACGCATATAAACCTATTTAAATATGTTACCAAGCCTTTGAAAGGGTACCGCAAATTCCTAAAACTAACCCATCTGATCGGATTCTACACAAATAGACAGATTTTTTGGACGAAAGTCGCCACAAAACGCTTGAAAAGCTTAGATTAATAAAAGTTAAGACCGAAAATTGAAACGCCGGGCGACAGAGAATAGAACGATAGTCTTGCGCGTTTCAAGAAAAAAAACGTGCACTTTTCACCAGTCTATAGCATTGTCAAATTGCCGAATGTTTCGGCAATTAATATAGGAGTACAGAAATCGTTTCATTCTTGCCGATTTCAATTTTTTCATTTTCATTTGCCGACACATTTGAATACTTTCGTATTTTAACTGATGCCCAACGCAGTGTAAGTAAAGCAACTGACGATGATATTTTTTAACGTTTCTTATGAGATTATTACAATAATTGATTATAAGTTTGGATGACTACGGAACAATGACTACGTAGTACAGATTTTCTAAAAACCTATATAAATATCACAACTTCGTGATATTGTTAGCTATGCCATTTTGAAATTTAAAAAAATTGTGCTTTGGTTTTGTATTATTATTATATAAATAATATTGGTTATTCTAATAATATCAGTGCATTTTACTTCTAATATTGGCCAATATTGCATTTCTCTTTTTGCAGGAGAGATATAAACATATAATATTTTCCTTTCATTATTGCTATTTGTTGTATATAATAACACCCACACCCAGTACATTACAGCTACTATTGCAGTTATCCTATTTGACTGCTAATATTGCATTTCTCAACCATCTGTACCCTTTCTTTTTCCAATATCACTTTAGTGGTGGGCTGTATGACAGTGGAATTTCTAGTTTTAGTTTTATTGTTCTGGACATTTTGTGAATTGATGAGTTTCGCAAAATAACAATTTATTTTATTAAGAGTTAAACAGGTAATAATAAGCGCCATGTCTGGCTGAATCCAGAGTTGGGGTAAAGAATTGCTTAAAATGGAAATCGAACCCATGACATCGGGCTTAGTAGCTTAACATTTTCGCACCTCCACGAGTTGACTGCCTTATGACCTTCCCAAATAATTGTACGCATATTTATCCTTTGTGTATTCTCACTTTATCAGCACACCTGACAACCCCTCACATTGGACACTGGACTGCCAGTGATTAATACAGAGAAACAAAGCAATTGCAGAAAATATTTCACCTATGCTTTACCCATTTACTCTAATGTTAAGGAAAGTCATAGCACGAATGTACCGATTTGTAATCACTCGATTTAGAAATCAAACTTGTTAGAGCAGTCTCAGACAGGTGATAGTTGGTCAGCTGTCGTTACTATTTAGAAGCAGTGCACGCGTAGAGCATTCCGATAAATACTTTACTTTTAAGCTGAAGGTTATTCGACACCATTTAAAATTAAGTTTACTTATAAACAATACAATTATAATATTTCATTCTTCAGCAATGATTTTGATGTTAGTATAGCAAAAAACCAGTTTTTGAAATAAAAATATCGGTGAGAAGATCCTGGCTGTGGTGTATGGAGGCCGTTTTGTCAGTGAAACGTCTGGTGTATGAATTATCAATGCTGCAGACTAGCAATGTCTGAATGTGGGACAAATAATCATGTTGCCCATCACTCTCGTCGTTATTGTTATTACTTTCAGCATTACTTACCATGCATCGTACCAGGCATTTTAATAGCTTATAAGTATAATAAGTAACAAAACTTCATAGTAAAAATAAGATTATCACTAGTGGTACTTACTGAACACTGCTATAAGTTATCGGTCTTACGACCACCTTACAGCGTCAATCTTCTGCAAATGTAGAGCAAGATCAAAGCAGATTGTACGAATACTAAATATTCTGTATAGGTGTTTATGGGTCGCATTAATTTTCAACTGGGGGTTATTAGATTAATAGGCCGGCAGATCTCATCTTGTGGATTGAGTTAGCAATGGATTCTTCTTTACTTCAACTAGAAATTTACAAATTGTCAAAAGTTATATTTCAAAAACCAATCAGTTTTAGGTATTAAAGTTTTGAATGAATAATCAATAGATCGACCGAGTGGGTTCAGTATAATCGTTCCTAGCATTTGTTCCCGGTTGATATTGAGCAAATACCTTTTTTTGCATTTTTGCAACTTGAAAATGTCGAGAAAACCTAGTATTTGATGAAAATACACAAGTTATTATTGAAACCCTAATTGAAAATGATTTGTGCTACTGAGAAGGCATTAATTTTTTTGTCGGTTGGTTTGCATTCAAATTGATAAACACTCCGGGCCATCAATATCTGTTCATGCCAAATTGTCATGAAATATTAACAGCTGCCTTTTCTCTGCAGGTGTACACAATTCCCAATCATACAACACAATTGCTATTTTCAAATAAGGTGTAGTATTTTTACCTTTATGGTTAGTTCAATGTATGTGAAGGAAAAAAGAGAACATTTGAGTCGCTGTACACTCTGTAATCCCACTTTGTACTTTCACTTGTACTTGCACTACATACACTCTGTATTCTTATTGCTCATAATCTGTACTTTCACTGTACATACTCTGTACTCTCACTGTATATGCTCTGTGCTCTCAGTACTGTACTCTCATGTCTACTATTTAACCATATCTACTAGTTAATCATGTCTACTAGTTAACCATATCTACTAGTTAACCATGTTTACTAGTTAACCGTATCTACTAGTTAACTGTATTTACTAGTTAACTGTATCTACTAGTTAACCGTATCTACTAGTTAACCGTATCTACTAGTTAACCGTATCTACTAGTTAACCGTATCTATTAGTTAGCCATATCTACTAGTTAACCATGTCTACTAGTTACTCGTATCTACTAGTTAACCATGTCTATCAGTTAACTGTATCTACTAGTTAACCATGTCTACTAGTTAACTATATCTACTAGTTAATTATGTGTACTAGCTAACTATATCTACTAGTTAACCGTATCTACTAGTTAACCATATCTACTAGTTAACCATGTCTACTAGTTAACTACATGTATATCGACTAGTTAACCATTTCTACCAGTTAACCATGTTTGCACTAGCTAGTCACTGACTAGTGATCACACTGTTTGTAGCTGATATAGTCTTTGGATATCACCTGTATGTACCAGAATATTACATATTTACAATCAGAGGCGCTCTGCGCTGGGAGGTATTCCACTTTCTATCTGCACTAATTTTGTATCCGTAGCATACACCTAGACCATATTTAAGTGTATTTATTGTCATTCATACCTGAACTAATGCGTTACCTATCCTTCGTAAAACTAAAAAGGTATCTTCAAATTTCAAATACCTTGGAAGCAATGATGTATTATACCGGGCTAATCATACATCTATGTTACGCTAGTGATTCACAGCTGTCTTTTCGCAGAACTATGTCGTATGTATTGCTCGCTTGCTCCATTTGAATACCTATGACTCAAGCACACCTGCTAGCTCTGTCACTAGTAACAATTATTTTAATACTGAGTGAGTTTGATGCATACATTAGTTTTGTCAAGTTTTCCTTGTTATAAAAAATCTAACTGACTCAACATCTCCACATCTACATATCCCTGAGAGGGAAAGGTTATACATGTTTTATCTAATTTTACTAATGACATGCACAAAAAATGTCATTTGAATAAACCGAAATATGATAATAGCTGCACAAGGACGACACAATCACAAACAATAATACAATAGAGCAGTATTATTGTTATAAATATTGTGATGTTTTTGCAGGCCTAATATATTTGATGGGGGAAAATCATACTATAGGTATGCAATGTATCCTGTGAACTAAATTTTATAGTGTGTTATGATTTCATTTCATGTGTAGGTGTGCTTCTCGACAGTTTTTTTTCTGAAAAGGAAGTGCCTACAACATGGACCACTAATAAGCGAAATTTGTCAAAATAAAGTTTCCATTTCTATTTATATCCTTTTGTCAATGTACTACTCAGGTTGGTTCAAAATGATTTTGCATCTATATCTAATAGCAGGGAACATTTTACCGGAAGCAATTGTTAATGTGTTTAATTCTCTGTTATGCACATGTGAAAATATCATAATAGTTTTGTACAAGAAAACTAGCAGTCATTATAATAATCACCGAATCAGCAGAGATAGACTTGTCGTGTCTGTGTCTATACAGACGCGAGGCGCTCTGGGCTTTTTTTAGACAAGCTATTTAAAGCATTTCTCAGATATTTGAGTATCGCGTGTCATCCTATGTAGCAAGTATTATTCTCTCACCTGTTTTAGGTTACAGCAAGTTAAGATATTAAATGTTCATCGGTGATATGTCATCTCATTAGATGTCTTGTTTGGACAATCCTTTTCATTTTGATTGCTTGGAATAACTTTTAATAAAAATACAGAGTGTATAAATATTTGATAAAATCGTGTTAAACCCGATGTACAGCCCCTTTCTGTAACATTTTCTCATCCAAGCGGTAAAGCAGTGTTACGGTACCACACTTTCATACAGGATGCCGTGGAAATCACTGGGGATGATATGACTTGTGACCTTCTCTATAACAACACCTACGTACCCTACTTTACTTGTAATATGGCCCAAGAAACTTTCTACCTCGGCCTCATTAGTCTTCTGCTCACCGTTCTCAACATAGGCATCATTGTTGCTGCCGCCATGTGCTGTCTCAAGGTGTGTATGCATTGCATTGTATGTAAAGTATTTCTCTATTGATGTGGACACGCGTGTATAGCTTAGCCGGGCCTATGGGAGGGACTTAACATAATACTGCCTGATAGTTGCAGAATATTGCGTGAGCCCCCTGTGGACATAAAGATCTAGGAGTTGATTACAGAAGCTAACTTGGCTGTACTTTTCTATGCTTCGTGATGCGTATCTCTAAAGAGTTACGCTACATAACACAGGCCACGGCATACTTTTTAGTGTGCCTTTTACATAGCACAAGTTCAGTTTTGTTAATATATAATAAATATATTATTAACAAATATTACAAATAAATATATTGTTACGCTGGTTTTTAGCCAAAGTTAAAGTGGTTTTGGTTACAAGACATGGTAGAACTCTCCTTTTAAAAGGAAGTGTGTCTTTAAGGATGCTCAAAGCTTAAACCAGAAATAACATCTGTTTGGTTTGATTTAGGTCAAAACCAATTGTAGATTTGCCTCCCTTGGTGCGCCCTTTATCTGATAGGACGGTGAAATGATGACTTCTGTATATGTTTTAATTGCTAAGTAAGAAATACATTATGTACGAGTTGATAGCGAAAAATTGCAAGTTTTGTCCGTTTTCATGTTTTAGTGGAGTTAAAAATGGAATATTTTCATGTGTTTTTCAGTCATATTTAAACAAATTTGATAAAAATATAAAGACAAGTAATATTAAATATTGTGGACTTTAGAATTAATGCCATAGCAATATAATATTGCTCATATTAATAAACAGCCACACACAAACTTGAGTTCTTGAGCAATACACATCTAAAGTATTAGTATAAGGAAAAATGACAAGTATTAAGTGGTAAGATATATTTTGATGAACAAAATGATTTGGTAATGTTGCACTACCCTCGTATTAATTCTTTTAGTTGGTCGAGTAGATTGTTGGCTACATAAATATATAACAACAGACTTTGCATTGTCCTTGACCATGCTACTGCCTAAGCACAAGCATTCCAAACATATATTATTTGTTTCATGAGGAAATTACTCCTGATTTTATTAAAATGAAATTGTTTGTCAAATGATAATTAGGGCAAACTTTTTATTGACCTCAAAATCAGAAAAATTGACCTTATTGTTCTGGGAACTTGGCTTTATTGACTTTAAATTTAAAAACATCATTTTCTAATTAATTAACAAATTGAGCTGTCCAAGTGTAGTTTGAAAACATAACATTAATACATGTAGCTACATATTGGATGCATTGCATGCTGCTGGTAAGAACTTTTGCGTTGACTGGTTTGGCTGTTCCACTTGTTTCTTGTGCTTGGCAGTTTTCTGATGGCTTTCCACACAAAATCGTTTAGAAGACTTTACCACACAACTGCAAACTTTACAATACAGGTCATTGCCTGATGTCTTGGTGAACTCGGTAGGAAACTTTTATAATCTGACGAACCTTCCCATGAGCTGATTGCTTAGCTTTTGGCATCTTTTCTAGTGTAAAACTGATTGCATACTAGTCATATAATTGGGCATGCTATAAATATCAACAAGTGGCTTGAGCAGACTTCATCATGCCATGTTGACTCATCCTATACATAATGAATAAAGCAAGAGGAGAAAAATCACCAAATTTCCATTTTGGAAAGGTAAATACCCAAATACTTTAGTAAAGGGAAATTCTGAATTCCTAGTATGCATAAAAAAGGAAAATTGACTCAAAAATATAAAAATTGACCTAAAAGATAAAAATGGACGTAAAAGATCAAAATTGACAATTTATTGACCTTATAACTTGGCTATTTATGTACCTAGGGTGCTCATATGTGGTATTTTTGTGTTTTAAAGTGATCCACACATGTAAAAAATTAACTTTATTGACAAAAGTTTGCCCTAGTGATAATTTTGACTTGACCGCTATCACATTTTTTAAGAATGCATTGGCTAAAGTTGTTGCGTTCATCGTTTAACACCAATGTACTGTTTTAAATATATGCTGAATGGTATTATAACTCAGCCTTCAATATCCTGTCAGATTGACACACAATGCTTTGAATCGACAGGTAAAGCAAGTATCTCCCAGAGCTAGTGTCTCTAATGAGCAGGTGTTTTGGACCAAACACATGAAAGTAGCAAAGCACTACAATACAACAGTGCGCCCATCTACAGACTACTGGACAACCATGGTTAAGGAAATGAAGGCCAACTTGAAGGTACTGTCATTAGATGTCTTTATAATGTGTTTACATGTGATAGAACATGATTTGAACTCTAATTGAGGTGGTCAGTGTAAATTGTAGGTACTGTTGCGGAGTATCATCAACTCTAGATGACGCAATGTCATCAACTATAGATTTGGAGCGTGTTTAAACATGTTGAAAGCTGAAATATTTATCTTATGTAATACTCTAGCATTCGGCCATGCTTTATGATATACATGTACAAGTGCGCTGATATGTTCAGACAAGTGCCGCCCTTTAATATACAACAGAGCTATTTCTGCTGATAAATGTGTCAAGAGAATGTCTCATCCTTCAGGTTTTATCCAAAGCCCTTCAAAGGGTGGGTCAGTGAGAGCCGTTTGTTTACAATGTAAAAAATGCAAGCCATACTAGTTAATGATGTTTAGCAATAATCAATCTACATCCTTCTAAAACCAAAGTCAGAATGATCTGTCTAGTATTATCTGTAGGTTACAGATGAAGAAGCAGAGAGAATCCTAGATGATGGTCGTAATGCAGTGAGTATCTGTTGGTTACAAACACTCTTTTTAAATACTTTAAACTGTGTGTTCCATTATTTTCACCATCCCTACTAGCATCATGTGTGACAAGTGGCAGAGCTACAAGGAGGAAGTCAACAACAATGAGTTGTGGGAAAAAGTTGATCGAGTGAGCATTTTAGCGTATAGATTTTCATGTCGTAGCTATCAAAGTCGCAACTCTAACAAAGCAGCGAAGAGCAATGGAAAAGCAATGGAAACAACACTTTTTTTGATATAATATTTTAAGTGAAATAAAGGCATTCTATAAAGCAGTCATCTTTATAAGGTTACTAATCATATAGCATATAGTCAAACCTCGACTTACAAAGCTAATCCAATATTGCTCACATGTCGAAAACATTCCATATTCGAAGAAATATTATAAAAATTAAATTGCATTGTGTTTGGTTCGTTCTAGTGCCCAATGAACAATGATAAATACTTAGTAACTACATATGGAACTGAATCAAAGCTTTATCTAAAACCATGTAAAAAATAAATGTATTGCCATAGATAATGTTTAAATTTAATATATATCAATCAAGAAAAAGGTGTTTTATTGGTTATTCATCTTACACCCTGTGAATAAAATTACAGGCTCTGCAAAGCTTAAGTTCGGCATGTGAAAAGAGTGATAAAAATACCTGGCATAATTTCCTCTAACTTACACTGTGCATGGTTTTAATTAACCTAATATATATACACTTTATTATTTTACATTTTATTGTGAAATTGTACTAGTTTATTTACTTTCACTCACAAAAATGAAATTTTTGAGAAATATGTTGCTATAGTATGTTGGAAATTACTTTGTATGTTAGAACAAATATTTGCTAAAATTTCATGTTGTTCATCGAAAAATTGATATGTAGAGGTGATTGTTAGTGGACCTTTGATTGTATAGGTGATCACCAAATGGCTATCAAAAGGTTTTCTCGTATTTCATTTGCCACAGAAACGGTTTGGTTATTAATTTTATTATAAAGATGAATAAAAACCACTTTGGTGAATAAATATGTTTAAAAATTCGTATTTCGCTTTTTTGTAAGGAAAAAAATGCACAACTTTGAATTGAGCTGCCTTAGGACAACTGACAGCGCTAGGAGTCGAGTTGTAATTCTCTGTTAGCATGCTCGCACTTGTGCTCTTAGCTCTGTTCATCACCAAGTTAGATAGAGTATCCTAAACAAATCCTATATGTGCCTTGGCTTGCCTTATATATTTGACAGTGCATTGCAGGTGGTCCTTTTATATGACCAGTATGGTTGGAAATAGCATCATTACGCCTGTCTGACAAGTTCCTCCTAGGATTGTGACATTGGATTTAAGTCAGTGATGTCTAGTGCTGTATGTATGCTCATGAATATCAGGTGTGCCTGTTGGCATTGGCAGACTGTGAGATCATAATTTACTGAGGCGAAAACACGCATAATGTTGTGTTGGATCCGGAAAGGGTTAGAAGTTTATAGGCTTTTATAGTAAATTACTAAAATATCCAATTTATTAACAAATGTTAAGATATTTGATCTTGTTCATGATTGTTTCTGTAGGTACATCTTTCAGGATTACACCTATATTCATTAATACAGAATAGTAGTAGCGCTAGCAGTGAGAACTTATATGTCATTGAAATTTTTCACAATACCATCACAAAACTCTATGGAAAAAGTACATGATGTGCATCAGATTGCGATGTATCGTTGCAAACATTTTTCATGCATATACATGAAGGTATCTTTAGTTTTACGTTTTATACTACTGTTTTTGCAAACTCTTATTCTCACTATATAACACTTTGACCCTACTGTTTCACTGTCATACTGTTTCACTATATAGCACTTTGACCCTACTGTTCCACTGTCATACTATTTCACTATATAGCACTTTGACCCTACTGTTCCACTGTCATACTGTTTCACTATATAGCAATTTGACCCTACTGTTCCACTGTCATACTGTTTCACTATATAGCACTTTGACCCTACTGTTTCACTGTCATACTGTTTTGTGTCTAAATTTAGCTTGTGTCAAAAGAGTTCACTTTTTATTACTGACCGATCAGGTGGGTCTATGACAATATTGGCAGCTAGTTGGTTGCATCTTACATTTCCGGCCATGGCTAGCTGTGAATGCTCTAGAGATTGTCTGCCAATTTGTGAGATTTGTCTGTCCTTTTGTTTGTTGCATCTTTATTAAGCTCCTCAACTTTTTTGAAGCTGTCATTTTACGTAAGATTTTTTAGACTGCCTCCTTGGCTTGAAGTTATGTATCAACCGCATGTAGCAAGGCCTCTACTAACTACATGTAGAAATATCTGTATCAAATAGAAAGAAAATTTGAATCCGCTAAACAGTAGAAGTAAATTCCCTCCTATTACAAACCTCTATTGTTACTCTCTCAGTAGTCTAGGAAAGAAAGTGCAATATATAATATTATATTCGATATTTATTTTGTATTTATATACGTACATGTATGTATGTATATATTTATAGCGTGTTGGGAAAGTCTGGGTACATATTTTTCTTCTATCAGTTCAAGAGTGTTAGCTGAAGCGTGTAGCACGCGTATTTTAAACAATCACCATTAGATATTGGCAGGTGTAATAAGTATGTGCACAATTATTACATAGTATGGCAAGTATGCCAAGTGGCGTAATAGATAGCACGCCAATCCGCAGAACAAGTGCTTCTAAGTTCAGTTCCTGGGCGAAGTGGTTTTTTCTTTCCTAAAACTTTATCACTATACCTGGACGTACGGATGACAGACTAACAAATGAGAGTTACATACCCATATACATGTAGATATATCTTAATAATATGCAACAGGGGAATCTAGTGTACAACTAGCATACGTTTTATTTATTACAGAGGCGCAAAAATCCATGGGACCTTCCAGAAACTTTTCTGCAGCGGTCAAAAACTCCAGATCAGGGTTTTAGACAAAGAAAACTGTCACTTGGCTCCCAATCAGCAACCGGCAATACCAACTTCTCTCGGCTTCTCTCTCATCAGCCTAAGCTAGAAACAGTGGTATGTGAGATACTTCTCTCTCATGAGCCTAAGCTAGAAACAGTGGTATGTGAGATACTTCTCTCTCATGAGCCTAAGCTAGAAACAGTGGTATGTGAGATACTTCTCTCTCATGAGCCTAAGCTAGAAACAGTGGTATGTGAGATACTTCTCTCTCATGAACCTAAGCTAGAAACAGTGGTATGTGGGAAACTTTTCTCTCATCAGCCTAAGCTAGAAACAGTGGTATGTGAGATACTTCTCTCTCATGAGCCTAAGCTAGAAACAGTGGTATGTGAGATACTTCTCTCTCATGAGCCTAAGCTAGAAACAGTGGTATGTGAGATACTTCTCTCTCATGAACCTAAGCTAGAAACAGTGGTATGTGGGAAACTTTTCTCTCATCAGCCTAAGCTAGAAACAGTGGTATGTGAGATACTTCTCTCTCATGAGCCTAAGCTAGAAACAGTGGTATGTGAGATACTTCTCTCTCATGAGCCTAAGCTAGAAACAGTGGTATGTGAGATACTTCTCTCTCATGAACCTAAGCTAGAAACAGTGGTATGTGAGAAACTCCTCTCTCATGAGCCTAAGCTAGAAACAGTGGTATGTGAGATACTTCTCTCTCATGAGCCTAAGCTTGAAACAGTGGTATGTGAGATACTTCTCTCTCATGAACCTAAGCTAGAAACAGTGGTATGTGAGATACTTCTCTCTCATGAGCCTAAGCTAGAAACAGTGGTATGTGAGATACTTCTCTCTCATGAACCTAAGCTAGAAACAGTGGTATGTGAGATACTTCTCTCTCATGAGCCTAAGCTAGAAACAGTGGTATGTGAGATACTTCTCTCTCATGAGCCTAAGCTAGAAACAGTGGTATGTGAGATACTTCTCTCTCATGAGCCTAAGCTAAAAACAGTGGTATGTGAGATACTTCTCTCTCATGAGCCTAAGCTTGAAACAGTGGTATGTGAGATACTTCTCTCTCATGAGCCTAAGCTAGAAACAGTGGTATGTGAGATACTTCTCTCTCATGAGCCTAAGCTAGAAACAGTGGTATGTGAGATACTTCTCTCTCATGAGCCTAAGCTTGTAACAGTGGTATGTGAGATACTTCTCTCTCATGAACCTAAGCTAGAAACAGTGGTATGTGAGATACTTCTCTCTCATGAGCCTAAGCTAGAAACAGTGGTATGTGAGATACTTCTCTCTCATGAACCTAAGCTAGAAACAGTGGTATGTGAGATACTTCTCTCTCATGAGCCTAAGCTAGAAACAGTGGTATGTGAGATACTTCTCTCTCATGAGCCTAAGCTAGAAACAGTGGTATGTGAGATACTTCTCTCTCATGAGCCTAAGCTAGAAACAGTGGTATGTGAGATACTTCTCTCTCATGAGCCTAAGCTAGAAACAGTGGTATGTGAGATACTTCTCTCTCATCAGCCTAAGCTAGAAACAGTGGTATGTGAGATACTTCTCTCTCATGAGCCTAAGCTAGAAACAGTGGTATGTGAGATACTTCTCTCTCATGAGCCTAAGCTAGAAACAGCGGTATGTGAGATACTTCTCTCTCATGAGCCTAAGCTAGAAACAGTGGTATGTGAGATACTTCTCTCTCATGAGCCTAAGCTTGAAACAGTGGTATGTGAGATACTTCTCTCTCATGAGCCTAAGCTAGAAACAGTGGTATGTGAGATACTTCTCTCTCATGAACCTAAGCTAGAAACAGTGGTATGTGAGATACTTCTCTCTCATGAACCAAAGCTAGAAACAGTGATATGTGAGATACTTCTCTCTCATGAACCTAAGCTAGAAACAGTGGTATGTGAGATACTTCTCTCTCATGAACCTAAGCTAGAAACAGTGGTATGTGAGATACTTCTCTCTCATGAACCTAAGCTAGAAACAGTGGTATGTGAGATACTTCTCTCTCATGAGCCTAAGCTAGAAACAGTGGTATGTGAGATACTTCTCTCTCATGAACTTAAGCTAGAAACAGTGGTATGTGAGATACTTCTCTCTCATGAACCTAAGCTAGAAACAGTGGTATGTGAGATACTTCTCTCTCATGAGCTTAAGCTAGAAACAGTGGTATGTGAGATACTTCTCTCTCATGAGCCTAAGCTAGAAACAGTGGTATGTGAGATACTTCTCTCTCATGAGCCTAAGCTAGAAACAGTGGTATGTGAGATACTTCTCTCTCATGAGCCTAAGCTAGAAACAGTGGTATGTGAGATACTTCTCTCTCATGAGCCTAAGCTTGAAACAGTGGTATGTGAGATACTTCTCTCTCATGAACCTAAGCTAGAAACAGTGGTATGTGAGATACTTCTCTTTCATGAACCTAAGCTAGAAACAGTGGTATGTGAGATACTTCTCTCTCATGAGCCTAAGCTAGAAACAGTGGTATGTGAGATACTTCTCTCTCATGAGCTTAAGCCAGAAACAGTGGTATGTGAGATATTATTAGAGGTTCCAGCGTAGGAATACTACTATAACAACAGAAAGTGAAACTAACGTAGAATAATATTGTCTACTGCCTTGATTTGAGTGCAGTTAGTGTTTGCACATTAGATGGACTGGTAAGACCGTTCTTCGGTTACCCGTATCTTCCTGCATATTTGCTTGCAGTTCATGCATTTTAATCTTGTTCACTTCAAAATCTGCTGATGATGTAAATTTAGTTCATGCGTCAAATATGGGCTTTATCAATGGTACAGTAAACAATTTACAATTACCTGCTCACACATTTTTTCTTTACATATATTGTAAAATTTCATCAAATATTTGTCTCATCATCCAAAGTAATTTCCATCATTGACATTCCAAGTTATTGGGGAAAGTTTGCCATTTTTGCATGTCTATCCATATGTACACATTGCTCATTTATTTAGTCCATGTTATATCTTCATTACCACCGCTACCAGTACCTGCGCATCATCCATATTGGACATTCTGTATCGCCAAGGCTACGTTTCCCATGGGTCTGTTCTAGATGAAGTGACAGGATAAACCTTTTTTATTGCCTATTACTTTGTTTACTTCAGCATAGTTTAATTAAATTTAGTTTTTCAAATAGTTTTAAATAATGTATTTATTTTAATTTTATATGTTATTGGCTGATGTATTTATCATTGTTAACTTTTTTTAGCTGTAGAGCTCATTAAATGAAACATGCTGTAGTCTTATAATGAAATTCGCTTTGTGGTGGTTTTGGTATACGTAGCAAGTGTCAAACTAGATTAACTTTGTTTGTCGATGTTAGACTGTAAACATACATGCAAATGCTTTTAAGCTGGAGCTCTATTTATTACTTTAGGAGTTTGAGAAGAGGTCTTTGGAGGTTAAAGGAAGATTCAAAGTTGAAAAGAAGAAACAAACGTCAACACAAAATTCTCTAGCCTGAGTCAATTTAATTTTTATCTGTGTGCTTCCGTATTTCTCTCTACCTCTTCTCCTCTCTCTGTCAGTCAGTTGAGTTATCTTTGTGTTTTTATAACAGCGGTAAGAGCAGTGATTATATAACTCAGGGGTGGGGAACCTACTTGGTACCGCGGCGGCCCCGCATGAATTGCATTACATTAATGGTGGGTCGCAACATAAACCTGACATTAAAATTACACACAAAAACACTCAAAATGCACAAGTGATTTTTATTGTAGCTCTCAGTGAGATGGCTGAAAGTTCTTCTCTTTTGTGAGGCCTGCGATATCCGCTGAAGTCGAAGATGCTGCAATTCGTAATTGCTGTCCAAGGTTTTCATCCGTTATTCTGGAGCAAAACCGATTCTTTGCGAAGTTCAGTTTCGAAAAAAATTGTTCGCAACATTAGGTGCATCCAAAGAGAGACGCATATTTAAGAGCATGTTTCCGCAAGATGGGAAAACCATCAGTAGTTAAGTATCGTTGATAAAACCCAACCAGTGGAGTGCTAAGATACATACTTTTCAATGTATCATTAGTCTGAAGCTCAATTATTTCGTGTTGCAAGTTACTAGGAGCATCAGCTGCAACTACATTTAGAGGAGTGGCAACTCCATTTGCTTGCTTTTTATTACCTGGAATCTTTTGCCAAATGTCTCAGAAATCTTCACACACTCAAGAGCATAATTCATTGGGGTAGATGGTTTTTGTTCTTGTAGGGATGAAAAGTGTGTAGTGTTATTATTTTCAAGTTGTACTTTTCACAGCTCTAATTTTGTTTCAAACGATTTCACTGCTGCAAACATGGAGTTTAACAGCTGGATAGGTCCCTGCAACTTTATATCGAGTTTTGACAAATCTTTGCGGATATCAACTATAAATGTGAGATCACATAACCACCGATTATCACTCAGTTCAACGACATGATTTCCTTGCATATTCATGAATTGGCCGATTTCATTTCGTAACAAATAAAATCGTGTTAACATTTTACTACGACTCATCCACTGAACTTCGCAATAGTAAATAAGGTTGTGGAAATCCGCATTCAAGTCTTCCATTAATTTTTTAAATAGGTGGCTATTTAGACCTCTGCCTTTGATAAAGTTGACGCACTTTACTACTGTTGACATGACGTTACGCAGTTGAAGTGACTTTGCACACAAGTTTTGTTGGTAGATGATGCAATGGCATACAACTAAGTCATCTGCAGCTCTTTTTGAGTCAGCTCTTTTTTTAGAAGTGCTGTTAATCCCTTTTGAGAACCAACCATGGCTGGAGCACCAGCTTAATTTTTCAAACGGAAGATTGAATTTTCCCATTGCCAAGAGAAGTTTCTTAAATAAGTCCTCGCCATGTGTAGTTCCATGCAAGGATTCCAATGACAACAAATCTTTTTGTATTTTAAAGTCAGAAGTTACCCCTCGAATGAAGATCGCTCGCAGGGCTTTATTTGGTATATCTGTAGCGTCATCGAGAGCCAATGCAAAAAAATTGAAATCTTGAGCTTTATCCTTCAGATCCTTTTCAATATCATCTCTCGTTTCCTGAATCTGACTTGAAACTGTTCTTCTCGATAGACTTAGTTTTTCAAAAACGGCGACTTTCTCTGGTGCTATCAACTTAGCAGCTACAACAATACATTCTTTGACGAATTCTCCTTCGATGTGTGGTTTCAGCTTTTTCGCAATTAGGTCGCTAATTTCAGTACTCGTTTAAATAATATCATTATTGGTCTTGCAATACCTTCTCAAAACAGTTTTCTGTGCATTCAAATCCCTCTTAAGAATGTCAATCTTATCCTGTCAAGCCTACCATGTCAACTTTTTAAGATTACCGTGGAAGGAATCAAAATGGCGCTGCAGATTTGACTTTTTCATTGCTGCTACATGTTTGCCACAAACAAGACAGACAGGCTTTTCACTAATCTCGACAAAGAAATAAGAGTTTTCCCAATCCTTGTTGAACATTCTACCTTCATCAACTATCTTTCTCTTTTTAGCCGAAGCCATTTTGCAAATTCCGACTTTTATCGCAATTTCAAAAAATATTGCGACCTACTCAGTAACTAAATGCAGTTTGCGTATTGTGTCGTACTAACCTGATGCCTATGCGATTGTGATGTCAGTAGGTGTGTATGGGCATGCATGCCGTGTGTGCCCAGCCATGAGACAGCATTGGCCCAGCACGCGAACTAGGCGAGAAAAGAAGGCGAGGTTAGTTATAACGTTTGTTAAGTCACAAATAGAAAATTATGCCATTACAAGGCTGCGTGAGAACGATGTTGATATGAATGCCAAATGCTGGCAAGGTCATCTCAAGAAAATATTTACAACTTATGAACGCGGGCCACATTAAAACGTCTCGCGGGCCGCATGCGACCCGAGGGCCGCAGGTTCCCCTCTCCTGATATAACTGATTGTTCTGTTGATGGACTTGCCACCACCCTAATAACATCTAATCAAGCCTCTGTTTCTATACAAGTTGGTTAGTTTATAACATAGCTATTCAGCCACACTTCTGGTTGTACCGCCCATACTACTTTCTGACTCAGTAGTTTTATAATATAATCACATGGTTCTTGCCTCCACCAGATCTGTTGGTTTATGTAAAGCGATTTGGTAGTATAAAAGTTCCTTACTCACTATATCAGACATTGTTAATAACCTCAAGGCCTGGTTCACATCGGATTATGAGTGTCTGAGGCACTGTCCCAGACAAACTCCTAGATGCTGCAGGATACTCGCTGTGTCAAACTGATTTAGCTAAATAACTAGAGAGTATCTACAATATGATTTGGCAAACATAGAATATCGCAGGATTTTCTCAATTATACCCACTGTGATAATTACTGAGGAGCACCAAATGCTTGTAGCTACTAAATAGTTAGAGAAATATTAATTTAGCAATCACGACAGCCATAAACAAAGTCATAGATTTAATTGTCGAAGTTTTGCTTTTAAAAAAGAAAAGGCATACAAGGGGATTTAATCAAGTTCTTATTTTTATCACTTTGTTCAAAATATTTTTATCCTTGTTATGCACAGTTGTATTTGCTCATAGAATATGCATATATTATTTATCCGAGGTGCTCCTATTTCTAGCAGTCATTTTATCTCAAAGGAATTTATAGTCAAACATCTAGCAATACTGAGCCGCTAAATGCCGTAAAACGTGTGACAATAACTGATATAGGTTACACAGTACTAGATCCAGTCTATTGCATGTGGCAGCTCGTATCAGCCGTTCTACCACAATCCTGTCAGTGTTAGCCGTGTGTTATGAAAATTCAAAAGTTTTTTGAGTTAGCTCCATTTGCTGGCAAGTCAGATGGAAAAAATGACAGTTTGAGCTGGGTATGCCACACTGATGCTCTGACAGTTGATGTGAACCAGGCTTTGTAAAATAATCAGACCAGGGCAATGGCACCCTGATGTCTAACAGTTGCAACAATGTACTAGCTCTAATATTAATACATGTATTAGTTTTGTATGAATTTTTATTTATGCATTCATTACATATTATATAATATATTAGTACTGATGCATGAAAACTGATGGAGTTGTTTGGTCTCTTCCTGTTTTTTTTATTAGTCATTGATGATTTGTGTTATATTATTTTATTATATGCATGATATGGATTCTAATGGAATTAAAATCTACTTGGTCATTCAATTCTCAATGATGTTGTTTCACCATTGTATGTGTGCAAACATACAGACAAACATGTAGGTGAAGCAGTTGTTTATTCAGTCATTCATTGACATCATCATTGATACCCAAGTTCCCACATAAATTTTAAAGAATGACTTAGGATATTTACATGTCCTCTTGCACTCATTCTATGAATAAATTACTCACTTATGCAAGAGTATGTGTGAGGTAGACTGTATTGGCTATTGTGACGCGAATTATATAATCATCACTAAATCATGACCTGGACAAGATGCATTGCTGATTGAATAACGGTGTTGTACAATCGTATTGTACTTTTAATTTCCTGTTGGACTGTAGACTAGGAAATGAAGGCGCTCTAACGTCTCTAGTTTCATAGCTTATTTTGTAGAACTAATAAGACCTGAAACCTGTCTGTGATAAGATTTTTATGTATGGTTGATGTTGCTTTTTTTCACCTTTTTGCAGTTTTTAATGATGCAATCTTATAATCGTGTTTGTAATTTCCCTTGCCTTTCACAAATACAATGTAAGTTATCAATACTTGCACTGAAGTTGTTCATGAGTCGCTGTTTCAGCTTATTGTGCCTTACGTAAACCTGGCATCATAATAGCACCTTTAGATTATGTGAGTTCAATTTTTTCTAAATATAAAGCCTTCTTTACAGATGTCAGTTGATACTCAAATGTTAATATGCTTACTAAGATAAGCTAAGATTTTGCCTAGAAATGCTGCCTTTAAGTTGTTAAATTGCAGCAAATTGGTTGATAACAAAAAACCCCAACTTCACAATAGTTTGTCAGTTATTAAATCTTGTCTGGATAGTATGAATTCTGCTTGTCAAGCGTCTTGGAAGTAGAAAATAACATTTGCAGATCATTGTTGTTGACCTCGTATGTTACACCATTCCACTTGCATAACCTTAACTGTTTCTACATTTACTCCAGACTATTTTCTATGGTCTTTAGTCTTCAAGTGTAAATACTAAGAACAATATAATTATGTCTAAAATGGCTGTCATCACCAACATTGCGTAAGCAGCTTTATTCTAGAATGGTGATGCTTATAGCAATATGCATTACTTTTTATTATCTCTATCAAGCATCGGCAGGTCTGTTATTACAACTGCCAAATTTATAGATTTAAATGGGATGTTGAGAAATTGAAATATCTCATCATACTTCATTATAGCAAACTTTGTTATGATAAAATAAGTAAATACAGTGTTAGTGTGTTGGAACATAGGCACTGAGAGAGCTTCTGGGCATCTTTTAAGTAAACAGTCTACTCGCCTTACTCACCACTAAGGTAAGCTATTGGACTGGCGCTGTTCAAGCAGCAAGCTTCCTCTTCCCTCTCAATGAAACTGGATCTTTGAACCCAATACTAACATTTACACACAATACACATGTTTGTGTATTCTATCCACAAAAATACACCAATCACATTACATTGTGATAGGTCAGTTGATACAATAGTTGATATCAGTTGATACAATGATAACCTTATGCGAGGCTCAGCCATTCGTTGAGAGAACAGCTAAAAATATTTATTCTTAGATGAGTTATAATCAGAGGCAATATCTAGTAACCAATCAAGCGCAATGCTTTGCAAATCAGGAAATAGCATTGGTGCTCTCAGTTCACACGGGCACATGTGTCGAGACTAACTGATGAAGATTTGAACATCAATAAGGTAACCTTCCCTATTGTCATTTTACCTATGATATAATGATGATAAAGCTTTCTCAACACCCTTTTTTCAAACAATAAGTGTACCGAAAATGATCAAATTAAAAACAACTATTCTATTTAATTTTCATTTATCAATCAATGACAGAACATGACTCAATGTAATGATATACTATCAGGTAAGTAGGTATAATGTTGGTTTATCGTCACAGTCTATAGGTCAAGATGCAGTCAAGAATTTTCATACGAAGTCTGATGAAAACTTCAAAGTTTGATGCTAAACCAAACTATTTGATGTTTTTTAAAAAAACGCAGTCTCTACAGTAGGATTTCATGAATGCTTTCAAATTGCAGATGAGTATTTTGCCATTAACTATAAAAATATAAACATTTTCCTTACAACTTTCCTAACTGTATTATCTACGCAGACACATATTTAATGTTGCCCGTCACCTTTCCAAATGTGACAAAGCCTTTTATCTGTGATAGCGCAGATAAAAAATCCTCTTATTGTTCAGTGAAAGTGTTAATGTACATATAATAGGTATTTTAAGGGCTACAGGCCAACTTGAAAGTATTTCAATTCCTTGTTTTTTGCAGACTAACTTCGCAGAACATTGGCTAACATTTATCATAGCCTTTGTTCCAAATAATATATAGTTTAAAATTTCATTCCTATTAATGAAATTCAGTATTTCTTGCAGAGGTGTAATGCCGGTCGGCCGGCCCCTAAGGCAACTGATAAGCCTTTATAAAAACATCAATTATAGTTTTATCTCTTGCAATTCTAATTTTTTTCCAGGCATTGATGATTCTTTTCAAAACAAAAGCGCGGGTTTGTCAATTTTATGATGCAGTACAAAGGAACCAAAATCATGTTGTGGTTATATGTAGTAGATACAATCACAACAAGCCATCCGCGTTACAGCTCATACCGAGACTAGCTTGCGCAATGTCCATAACCAGACGCAATGTCCATAACCAGACGAATGGCTAATCAGTATTTTGCTGCATATGCTACTGAGTTCAAATGGCTAAAAGACATCGCTGTGACACAGGGACAATCGCAACCACCCAACCAGTAATCAAAGGACTGTTTATTGTCTCAGTATATGGTCAACCAACCAGACTGACTGCTGCAACACTGTCACTCTTTGGTGCACATAGCAAATATATCTAGCTCTATTACAATATTTGTAAAAGTAGAAATGGTTTTTTTAATTTGAAATAATCATTAATGTTTGTTGTTCTATGTTTTTGGAATGATCGGACAAGCAGTGGATGTTAAATAAATGTAATCACCAAATATTCCACAAAGGAAAAAGCCTCATTTGCAATTCGTCACATGCTTATATAGCTCCTATTATAGGCCCACGTACTTGCGATGTGACCTCTCAATACCATACTGGCATATATAACCTAAGCTCTTGCAGTAAGAATGAATGGGCCCGTGGCAGACACACGCATATACAACAGTGGATACTGGGAAGGTGGAGGGTTGAATAAGCAATACAACTGGGAAGGTAGAGGGTTAGATAAGCAATACAACTGGGGAGGTAGAGGGTTAGATAAGCAATAAAACTGGGGAGGTAGAGGGTTAGATAAGCAATAAAACTGGGGAAGTAGAGGGTTGAATAAGCAATACAACTGGGAAGTAGAGTGTTGGATCAGCAATACAACTGGAGAAGTAGAGTGTTGGATGAGCAATAAAACTGGGGAGGTAGAGGGTTGAATAAGCAATACAACTGGGAAGTAGAGTGTTGGATCAGCAATACAACTGGAGAAGTAGAGTGTTGGATGAGCAATAAAACTGGGGAAGTAGAGGGTTGAATAAGCAATACAACTGGGAAGTAGAGGGTTAGATAAGCAATACAACTGGGGAGGTAGAGGACATAGGCAATCATGGTTATCCCCCACTTTTATAACCACGACTATTCTTGGCAGGTTTCAACAGTGGTTTGCCATTGCTTTCTGTTGGGTGTTTTTGTTGAGCCACCATCTCTAGCTAGCTGGCTGTAGTCTCACGCAGAAGCTTCTCCGCCCTTTGTCAGGTTTTGTTGTTAGTCCTGCAGGGTTGCTCGCCATCTTCCTCATCCATGCTGGAGCGCAGATGGGAGAGTCGGTTTAGTCGTCGACAACCCTACTATAGTTGGCATAGGAGTGATTATGACTGGATGCCCTCATAACACCACTAACGATCCATCCGTATGCGACTCAGACCACTAACCTACTGATCATAAGCCAGCACCCAACCACTGAACCAGGGCACCCAACCACTGAACCAGGGCACCCAACCACTGAACCAGGGTGCTCAAATTTTATTGTCAACCTTAAATATTAGCGATCAAACGCAAAGATAATTAAATCTAAACATAGAGTTAAAATTACTATGTGCATTGAACAAGATACTGTTTAATTTATGCCCATACATGTAGATCTAACTTTATTCCTTGATCAAAGTATTGCATTTAAATATTTCAAACTGTTTATTGTATGTAAACTTTCTAAAAACTGTAATAAGTAAATGTTTTTATCAGAATTTAGTATCATGAGGTATCATCACAAATCGGCATGCGATTTTTTGCTTACTTTTATTAGACACAGGCTTTGACAACAAAGGAACTTTTTTTTCAGCAGCATTATATTTGGTTGCAATTGTTTCAGTTTGCCATTTTCGAAAACATCTGCATCTTTGATCTAGAATAAAAGCATGTTTTGTATTAAGACTGCATAGATCCCGGTTTGTCAATACCATTGGTATTCAAAACTGAGGGTGATCAGACAGTAAATGCTAAGGTGAAATGAGGGTTGATGCCAATGTACAGAAGTTGTCCCTTCTTAATTTGGGCGGAGTCATCTTCAAACGCAATTTTGGTCTTGGCTAAGCGATGGCGCTGTGATCCGTTCAGTCTCAGCGATCATCCAATCGGCTCACGGACACCACACATCTAGTGCCATTGTTGTTAAGCCTCGTTTTCGTGCTAAGCTAATGAGACTATTACTAGCAATACCAGTCTTAACTGAGCTCAAAGCGCTTCACCGTTAGCTAGTTGAACAGGTCTTATTTGTACGCCATAGTACGAAGGTTTTAGTAAGAAGATTTTATAGAGACAAGAAAAAGTGTGACTACGAAATAAAACGTTTGCTATTGCACTTAAAACCTGCACATCACAGATAACAACGTTGGATTACAAGGACTATGGAATTGAGGTTACTAATCTGCCTGCTAGTGACCATTGTTGGATATGGAATAGCCAACGGCTTTGAAGCTGGGGAGATAGATGTAAGTACTCTAAGGTTTGTGGATGAGTTGATAGGTAGTTCTCTTTAGTATCTTCCATGCTTTAAGCAAAATTTTGTCAATCTAGTCGCATGTAAAAGAGAACATTTAGTAGTGGCTAGATCGATGAGATGTTCCACTATGCCTATAACCTTAAAAACAGCGTTCACGTTTGTTATGACAGTTTTGGCAAAGATTGATGTGTAGCATCAAGATATACATCCAGCTGAGTAAGCATGTAGGTCACCGTGATGGTAGAATCAACAACTCACTCTGGTAGTTTTAGTTTCAGAAGACATTCTATCAAAACATTAATAAAATTTTGTTCATTCCTGTTTCACTCCTTGATATAATTGCAGCAGTAGTAAGAATAAGATAGTTTAGACAGTGTCGTAACTCCATCTAAAACTCATGTTGGCTCACTGCTACATTAAATGACAGTAGCTGGCAGGTAGCACGTGTACAGTAACTAACATTACCTGACAGTAGCTGGCAGGTAGCATGTGTACAGTAACTAACATTAACTGACAGTAGCTGGCAGGTAGCATGTATACAGTAACTAACAGTAGCTGGCAGGTGACAGTAGCTGGCAGGTAGCTAGTTGTAGCACCACTTAGGTAAACTTGATTTCATTTAAACTTTTGAGTTTATTAGGCTGATTTTACCGTCTAAAAGTGAAAAGAACAGGTTAGTGCCATGTTAAAATTAACATATAAGCTCCTTTGTTATCCTCACCGATGCTGTACTGACAAGCGGAAAAGAGAGACATATCTATTTCTCAACTCGAGGTGTAGCCTACCATTGATGCAATTCCAGTGACGCGGTAGATGACTCGCTCGGTAGATGACTCGCTCGCTATACTCCTTTGTTACAATTCTCGCAACTGATTCACCGCAGTAGTAACTCACTTCAGAATAGTGATTTATCAAGATGCGTTGTGTAATCACTCTATTCCTTTCCTCATTAATAAAGTCATTATAATAATCCCTCTCCAGCTTTGTAAGTCTGATCCGATCTATACTCTTTTTGTGTTGGAACTAACTAGTTATCACAATATTTTTTGTCATCGGATGTTGATGTAGTTAATTGTTAGCATAGCATATATAACATTTGATCTGTTCAAGATCTTTTGTATTGTCGCAGCAATGTACTTTCTAGCTAAAGAACGAATTGCAGCATGCGTCATCATACAAAATTACAAACTTGTAAAGGGTGCAATGCGAGCTTAAAATAGCATCTGTAAGATATTGGCAGACAGTTTCGTGTGCACCAGTTTGAACAAATGAATTAGGTTAGCGAGTTGATTCAGTCATGAAAAATTAAATTAAAACTTGATGACCAAGGAGAATTTGCTTGAAAATCTTATTACATTATTCAGGTATTAGAACAAAACTTCATACTCTTATTGAGTATTTCCATTCATATAAGTTCATACGAAACAAAGCAATAATTATAAAAGGCAAATCTGCATCTGGTGCAAGTTCTGTGTGCCTTTTCTGTTAATTTTACTAAATTGGTTGTTCTTAACCCACTAAATTGCTAGCTAGTACAACCAAGTCTCCGGATACAAACCGTCGGTGCCATAACTGGAAAGTTAAGGTAGCAATAAATGCTAGCAAGAATTATTTGCACTCTACAACAACTGTCTTTTTCATGGAGATAATATGCAATCATAATTCAGAGATTTGGTTTTAAGGCAGACTTGTAGGTAAACCTGGTCTCATTGACATGTACGAATGAGTTCATAACATCAATTATCTTTTGTCATCGGCTAGCAGTTTTTATATACACTAACTTATCTGATGCATTTTGTCGATTTACTATGTCAGGCTAACAACCATTCTGCTTGTTAACGATAAGACAGCAGGAACTTTTGGACTACATGTACATGTCAATCAGCAAAGAATTTAGCTTGCTCTTCCTTGGCTTGTATCGAAATGAATATACTTATGACATGGCGTGACACGGAACCAGCGGTTTTATGACTTGCTCCAATTGCTTTATGAGTTCCGTACAATGTTTTTACTGTTTTTTTTTAGATATCCAGTGTCAGTTTTGAAAAGGTTATTTTTTATTTCATTACTCACACGCATAATCATTGTAGTTTTCTGTCGATTATAATTGTTAATCTTTGTAAAATTTTACGCGAAATTAATCATTTAGTTAGTTTAATATTATATGTTATCATTTGCTAGGGTTCTGGAGATGTAGAACCTCCAACCTCAATAAAAGAAGAGACTGATGATGAGCCAGAAACAGAGGCGATTGTCCAGGATGACTTCGACTTCTCAGGAGAACCTGGTTAGTTGGTTCATTTATTAACAGTGGCCAATCATTTCAACTAACTTGAATAAAGTCATTTTTAAATAGAATAAAAACCAAAATATGAACTTCTAACTATTTAGTCTAGTTTTAGGAGTTTTTGTGACATCTGCATGAACATTACTTTGTCAGGTAATTTGTCCTTCATGGATAGCGGATCTATGTTTAACCTGTTTACATAATCAGCTGAGTTCTGATGGATTATGAAATGTAATTCTAAAAATATTAGTAGCCGTTACAGAATAGTTGAAATGTTTTATACTATGTAGCTTTACCCTCAGAAATTGCCGTATGTATTGTAACAAACAATACATATGCATATCTTTTGTACATCAAGCATATCTATTGCCCTAATAGTCACATCCAAATGTCTTCAATTTTTCCACGGCACCGCGCTTAAATTGTTTTCAATGTAAACAAAACTTCATACAGTGCAACCCTGGGTTGCGATTGCCCTGTCATACAGTGCAACCCCGGGTTGCGATTGCCCTGTCATACAGTGCAACCCCGGGTTGCGATTGCCCTGTTATACAGTGCAACCCCGGGTTGCGATTGCCCTGTTATACAGTGCAACCCCGGGTTGCGATTGCCCTGTTATACAGTGCAACCCCGGGTTGCGATTGCCCTGTTATACAGTGCAACCCCGGGTTGCGATTGCCCTGTTGTACAGTGCAACCCCGGGTTGCGATTGCCCTGTTATACAGTTTTTGTGCCTTACGATGTTTTTTCGACTTCGCCATACAAAATTTTTTTCGTCATTTGATATCAACCAAAGTTACTCTTGAAATTAAAATTTGGCAGTCGGTGTGCTGAATACCTCATTAACAAAACCGGAAACAGATAAACGATGAAATTTTAGACAATGACAAAGTTTAAGTTTAGTAAAATACATACTAAAACTTAGCTTTGTGTTTAGTAAGCTAAATTCATTTAAGTTAAAATTTAACGTTTAAATGTTATACGTCTGCCTTGAAGCTAAGAACTCCCTACAGTATGTACAGCATCTCACTTTTATACTAATATGAGTTTTGACCTCTTTCTGCCTTTTTCGTGACCCAAGCTTGATCTCCAAATCCCGTCACATTCAAAGTAAACCGCATGGCATCCCTACTAAAACTGGCTTATTCAATTCTTTATGAAATGCACACCGCATTGATTTTAATCATAAAAATATTTCTCATGAAACAATTTGTGATCATTCGGCATGCTTGTACATAAAGGCAGAAGTGCAGGTAATAACAAACACAAATTATTTTTCATATCTCTATGTTGCTGGTTATCCATTCTACTAACTAAAGAACACTATAATTTGGGTAAAACATTAATAGCACATTTATATAGACAACTAGCAATAACAAGTGAAGTATAATAAGTCTAGCTTAAACTTTTTAAGGAAGTGTAAGATAAAAGTTTACAATATTTATGCAGTAAATAATTTTTTCATATCAAACTATATTTAGATCTCTCTCAGATATATCCATATTACTAATCACTCAAGTTTATTAGGTAACTATTCCATTACCCGGGCAACTCCAAGTATTTGGCTAGTACATATATTAATTTCAGTGTTTGTCATTTGCTGGTCTGTCATTTGTGTGTCCAGTTATAATGATACAGTTATAGGAATGTCAAGTCCACTTTGCACTAAAATTGACCTCTGAACCTCCAACAGACAGGCTTGCTATGCATTGGACTACAACTCCAACTGGCATTACTATGGAATAGCTGTGCACATATGCACCTGCAAATGTTTAATGCCGATTGGTCTAATAGCACGCTTCAGCTAGCATGCTTGAAGATCATGATTGCATGAGAGATCATGACGCAATCTTTTTTCTCTAACGCAGGCTTCAGAGGGATGTACACGGCTCTTATTACAGTAAATAAGTTACTCGAATTCATTGAGTAAAAAAATTTAGCTGATTAAAATAAATTTTCTATGCAAAAATTTGTTATTATTTGTTTCAACACCGGGCATTCAGCAAGTATTTTCTAAGATTGCACCTCACAGGAATTGAACTCGTACATTCGAATGTACAGATGTTAGGCGAAGCACGCTGCCGCTAAACCATGCAGCCATTGCTGGGAATAATTATGTTTATAATGGTTACACATCATAATCTCTCAAGGCACATCGTACTGCAAGCGTTGTTTTTGGGGAAGTCCAGGCACGTATTTCTGTTCTAGTAGTTCCAGCAGGCTAGTTCAAGTTCATCTAGTAGTTCAAGCGTGCATATTTTAACCAATCACTATAAACTGGACATACGACAGACAAACAAACACTTAGATTTATATATAGATAAATAAATATATATGTATACGTATATATTTAAATAAATATGTATACATATTGATATAAGTATGTATAAATTGTATATACATGTTATTGATATAATATATAATATAATAATGTTTATCAAAATTATATTATATGTACATAATTATATACATATGTGTATGTATTTATATATGTATACATGTATAAGGAAGTATGTTGAGATCATTGCCGAGTGTTATTCTGTGTGTGACGTAGGATAAATTCATTGACTACCATTTTATCTATTAAGAAATCTTCTACGCATCAGATCACTGTGTCCATTTGTCTACTTATCCCATTATTTACTGATGTCATTTTTCATCGAGCCCATTACATATCAATCAGGATTGAAGATGTATAAAAGGCAACTTGGCATCATTTTGGGCTGTAAATTTATGAGAAACCTTATAGGCTGATGTTTTATAGTTGCACTTTGGCTGTATAACAGGCATAATAACAGTACTTGGCCTTGCTTTTTGTCTCTGAATTGCCAACTATGCAACTAGACATTTCTACGATTTCATTGGAATTGCATTTGAATTCATCTTTCTTCCATTCCTATAGTCTCTCCCAACCAACATTCTCTTATTATATATTGGTACTGACCTAGTAGAAATATAGCCAGAGGTGCTACATTTTTTACAGACATGGAAGACACTGGTAGTGGTCAACCAGATATGTTTTTGAAGAATACAAGAGTACCAAACATGGAGTGCAATGGCCCGCAGTGTTATTGTGTGTATGACAATGGAACAAAGGTCTCAGGCTCTGACGCATACGCTCAGAAACCCGACTGCAGTCCATATATTGGCATCCCTTTAAGAGAAGCTGCTAGTACCACAAAAGCTCCTCTGTCTACTAAACATACTGATGGAGTGCCGGTGGCTGACTCCAAAGGTACAGCTTGACTACGCTTAGAGCTTTAGTTGACTTTTTCTTCATTATGGAAGCCTCAGTTTGGTATTTTCCTTTTTTTTTAATTAAATTGTATCTCGAGTTCATTTTTAGTAAAGTTCAATAATTTGATAGCGTAAGAGCCAGGTTTAGCCTAGAGTCCAAGCAGTGCGTGAGGCCAAGCCACTTGAGGTTTCAAGTTGCATATCTGAAAGGCTCCTAATTTCCTCCGCGAAACGCTCGGAGAACCCTTGAACTGAGAATGCGCCTGATTGATTTTTACAACTGCTTATTGATATGCATAATAAAACAAAGACCGCGAATGGGAAACAGGAGAACCATTTTTTATATATGATCACTCTTATACATGTATATAGAGGAAATTTTTTCATCTTGACGCGAGAGTTGTTAACCCAAACTATAGAAGTAAGGATGGTTAACATACAAACTGTAAACGCCGGTGACAGACTCGCAAGACTGTTGTAATGAAATGAGTACATACGCTTCGCTTACTGCCGTTAGCGCTGGCTGTGATTGTAGAAGTTTCTGTTTAACTTGTCGCAAGCTAGTCATTGATAAGCCCTTTCCAAAATGCTTTGACAGAGAAAAAAACTGGCATGGGACTGCTGACAACGTATCATCACTAAAATGTGAACTATGGTAATCAACTTTCATCTTCTGTTGCAAAAAGCCGTTTTCCAAATGAATTTGACTTTTCATGTGCAAACAGGTGAAGCTGTTATGTGAACACCAGTAGCCAAGGCTCATGCTGCAATATTAGCCGTTTACTGCCGAAATTGTCCCTGGGGTGTTATGGCCCTTGTCTCATATGAAACACATGGAATACACGTTTCATATGAGGCAAGAAGCCAAACACAGTCTATTCATTTTACACTGACTTTACAGATAGTCCAGAGTCTGTTACTCATTGCGTAGCTTGGCTTGTATGCAGCAGCTGAAACTGCTGTGCTGCAGGCCCAAAACGTTTCTACAATACTGTCTTAGCATCAGCTAAGTGTTACGGTCATCGATTTTCAATATAGCGCTTTCATGAACAACAGTAATATTAGCTTATTTCACCATTCTACAGCAAGTTATTGTAATTACTAGCCCCATTCTAGCCTTTAATTGAATCTATTGTGCTCCTTGACTCTCAATAGCATCTTGAGGGAGTTCGCTCTATACTCTCTGCTCAGTCAATCTCACTGTAAGCGGTCGTACAAAGCAGACCAAGTTCCGATTTTGTGTAATCGTTTGATCAACTCATTCATTCGAGAAGGTATGAACAATGGAGGCACTGAACTAAGCCGTGAGGCTAGGCCTTTCCAAATTCATCCCTTAAAGGAACACAGTATTCCAGTTACTTTGTTATTGAATTGGAAAATATTATTCAACTAGTGGTTATAAAGGGCTATTCTTAACGGCTGAATCACGTCGCATATATTCATACACCTACTAGCTTGTTACTAACTAACTGCATTTTGCCCGTCTGACTTACCTGTGGCCGCCTATCACGGTGTTATTTCTTTGTGCTCTCGGATGAATTACCTCTTTGGTACTAAATGATTTGTCTTGTTGACACGGTCAACCTTGCTAACCCGCAGAAGTCTTTAGGAACTCACCACATTCATATCATATTCCATACGTACAATTTTTAGAAGAAGAATTATCAGTGAATTCTCCAGATGGTGATGACATTGTTGTTGAATACGAGGTGTCAACAAAGAAGCAGTCAAAGCCACTGACAGCTAAGCCTACATCACAAGGTGAACTTTTGAGACACTTTCCCATAAAATTGTTGTAGTTAATGCTGTGCCAAGATACCCCACAGAAACCTCTAACCATGTCCTACGGTGACAAGCAAGTGTTGACAACTAATGAATAGTGACAACAACGAGCGGGTTGTTGTAGTGGTTGCTGCTAGCAGTTATTACTACAGGTGTCTCTAGAATAAGCACCTGATTAATGTGGTCATTTGTGGTTATCTTAGTTGACAGCATCTTTATCTTGGCTTTGGATATTGGCAAACACTGCTCATTAGATAAATATTAGGTAAATAAGGGTATGACCTCATCCGGGTACTGCTCTATTGAAACAAACAAATGTTTATGTACAACTGAACAACATTTGGTGGAGTTCGTGTTAGCTATGTCTGAAATGTCACCCGTTATCTTGCAATCAGGTACTAGGAGTCAAGATGACTTCTGTGACAGCCTCTTAGCAACCTTCTGAACAGAAGTAGCACCTTCTTTTCTTGTTCTCTATTCTCTTTTCATTGAAGGCCTTTCGATTCAAGTTGCTTTGAGATCGCTCATATCTCTATCTTATTATGAGTAATCATACTTATAGCCCACCAAATGACAACAACTAGCATGTTGACCCTTAGTCGCAGATTAAGTAATATGATAATATGATTCGCCTTTTTACTGTTAATGAGTCAAACTCTTCTATCCTCTTCTATCTTTTACAACTTACGCAGGTGGCTGTCATGATTCAAGTTTGGAGATTATATTGTCATGGCTAATTTATTGTAGCGAGAATACAAACGACGAGCGGCAAGGATGCGAGTGAAGAGGATAGCTATGGAGATTCCTCTTATAATGAAGCGGTGCAGAAGGATGATATATCAGTGACTGGGCTTTATATATCACACCCTGGAATTCTAGCCGGTAAGTCACCCTTTCTCATTTCATTAAACCTCGCCTGCAGTTTGTAAACTTTTTTGCAGGCATTCAAATATCTAGTGTTTCAATTCAATTTGATTCATGGCAACTTTCCTAATAGCTCCCTATCACTAAGGGCTCAGTGTTTGGCAGTTCATTGGACATTGTATTGGAATTTATGCTTTGATGCCAGCATGATCTTTGCGTCTCTTATTGATTCTGACAAGACAGTACTTGTTCTATTGTATTGAGGTATAGCAGAACTTATGTATGTCTTGCTTCACAGCTGTTCACATTTAGTTGTTCAGTTTTTGTTCTCAAAATGATGAGTTTTGTATAAAATTGATTCTTTAAATAGATTAAATTTAAATAGTCTGAGTGATTGCATTGGAACACTTGCATTTTTTTTTACCTCTGCTGTTCTATTCACAAAAGCAGAAGTCCGTTTCTGCAGCACTAGTTCATTAGCAACTCCTTAAGTAGGCATCACTTGGTTCGAATGAATAAAATGCATTACTGCTGCATTTTTAACGGTTTATCAACATCTTGACGTATTTATGAACAATAAATCAATATAAAGTACTTATATTTTATCTCTATTTCTTTATCTTCTTAGATCTTGCCATTAAAAGTTTTTTGATTAAAATGTCCAAAATCAATCCCAAGTTCAATTTAGTCTACCAGGACTTTTAACAAAATTTATTGGTAACTTTTAGTAACGATTTATAGTTTGCAACTTCATACGACAGGCAGTTGATACAAGTTAGCTCGTGCACAACTCACAGAAATAATACCTAAAAAGTTGCAATAGCAGCTCTAAAATGTTAAAGAGATTCCACTGATGTTGACTGTGAAAAACATTTATGTAAGACAGAAACGAGTACATGTGTGATTGCGATATCAAATATAAAAACGTTGGTGGCGCATTAGATTTTTTAAGTTTTTCTACCAAGATGTTAATATATTAGGTTGCTCCATTTTTAGTCTAAGAATTTAGTTTAGCGAATAATAAATAGGATTAAGATGAAAATCAAGACTAAATTGTAAGAAACTAATCTTGCATTCAGTCTGAGTATGTAAGTCCTACTTAACTGAGTTATCCCCTTAGACATTGGCCAGTCAGCCATTTCATTTGCGCTTGGCATACTATCGGCATTTCCTAAAACTGACAGTAGATTTGCCTGAGACTGACCTTTGCCAATTTCGATGGCTATTGAATTATTCACGAGCCTTTTGGTAAATAGTCCAAGAATTTGGCTAATAAGTTCAAGTTACTATTGGGCTGCATTTGCTCAGAACTATCATCGTTCACAATTACTGATTTACTTGAATGATGCATCCCTAGGTGATGCATCCGTTCAGCTTATTAAAATACGCTGTTACCTGTCACTTGTTACATGTGCTCAAACAATCATTGGCTGCTCTGTTAGTAACAGACTGTTAGTACTGCTGCCTAGTGACATAATGTCCACTCAGTCGTGTATGAGTGGAGGCTGATTAACCAACATCATTTAATATTTGCAGCTATAATTGGAGGGGCTGTCGTCGGTCTGCTCTGCGCCATACTCCTCGTCATGTTTATCATATACCGTATGAGAAAGAAGGATGAAGGCAGCTATCCTCTGAATGACTCTAAACCTCTCAAAGACTACTCTTATTCCAGAGCTCCCAGTAAAGAGTTCTACGCGTGAGAAAGGATTATTCGTATTATCTTCAGGCTTCTATAGGACTTCGGCACATCAATCAATCTCCTAGTTTTTATAGCCGTCGACATTTTACACAATTGTACAATGCATATCAGTTTACACTCTAAGGCCTTGACCTTACCATTTTACCCATTGGTCATTACAAATGCTTTCTACATCTTATAGCATCCTTTAGTATAGTTTCAGATTATCTGCGAACTAACAGTGCAAGTAATGTGTGGTTGTGACAACACCTGTGCAAGGCATGAGGCTGCTTTGTGTGCGAGCGAGAGAGGTAAATGAAGTGAGAAATATTGCACTGTATGAACCTACATCCATGCCATAATGAGGGTGAAGCACCGAAGCACGCCGTCAATCAATAAAGACTGCTACGTCAGTCAGCCTCTGCGAGTCAGCACTAACCCTCGAGTCCTGCTTCTCTACACTGCCTTCCATATATCCTAGTGCAGCCACTATACTTTTCAATCACTTTTTCTGATTAGTATACTTATATTACGTAACGTCTTATGTATGATACTCAGAGCATTTGCTTAGCAGCTCTTTTTAGTGACTACTTAAAAGTTTTCTTAGCGAATCGTAGCGCTACTTACAGGCCAGGTCGCTACAGTATCAACACAGCGCTAGCTATTCGAGCATGAACAAACACTTTGTATGCTTATGCTATTATGCCTGTGTCATTGCCGGAATCAAAATATGAGATCTGGCCTATTATCAGTTTTACAATCGCATTGCTGATGGCGGCCCTTTTATAGCAGGCTATTGATAGATATTTCTATTGTTATATTGTTTTGTCTGTATTTTTATTCTCATGTCCTGTGAGAGCATTGCCGATACCAAACTAAACAGACTGTTAATAATTGGTTTTGATTGCAAACAATGTTAAATATATATTTAATAAATGATGTAATTCCCACCAACTGCACTTGTATGTACCCAATAGATTGCAGTCATGCTATGCTGTTTATAGGTCACCAAAAATAGCAGAGCTCTAAATACCAAATACTGAGCATCACTAATTGAAAAGGTTGGCTGTATTCTGGTACAGCCCCAACTTGCTGTAGTAATGAAGTGGGAGTTCAGGGCCAATTGATCAGCCGACTCCGAAGGAATTAATAATCCATGAGGCTTTACTTGTGAAACAACTGAAATAAAAGAATCCATCTTAGCGGTTGAGACGGGCGCTTCTGATGTTAGGCATCTCTTTGTTCACTCCATTTCACAAAGTAGGCTGGTCTATACAATCAAAACACACGAGGATTAGAGGCTACTAGTGTCAGTCTGATATTATCACTGATGTCAAATCTAGATTTATCTGCAACATCAAACTGTGGTTGCTCAAGATTCAGTCTAGTTGGTCCAAAGAGTAGAGATAATGCATCAGGAAGGAGCTAACAGAGTGCTGGGTATGCTAGAGGAGTGGGAAATCTCACAGAGATTCATGGGAACTGAAGATAAGAACTGAAACTAATTATTTCGAGCTGAAAACATTCTCAGAACTTCCTTGTAGGCATCCAAATGTAGAAAGGGAGCGGTTTGGTGCGGTGCTCATAGATTCTTTGATAATATTTTCTTGATGCTAGTTCAAATAACAATGAAACAAAGTTTTTGGCGAAAACTCCATTACACCAGCTGCATATGTTTTTACCACTAGATAACATTGCTAGTATGTGGTCGACGTTTAGACAATGTAACAATGAATGTACCCATCCAGGTTTCTAGAACATTTCCAGGTTTATCGTAATTGCACTAAAGAGGTGTCCAGTGTGGTCTATGATGGCAATTAAGTAATTATGTTAGTTACCGAGTGTCACCTAAGATTTAAGACAGTCAATGTATCTTACCCTCGCTGACTCTGAACTTTGCTGACGCTAACACATAGCTGTGATATGTAGCTGAAAATTAAGTTTTACACTGATAATCAAAGTGCAGTGACTTTCTCATGATACTGGAGTAATATAATTGTAAGCGAAACCAAATGCATACATTGGAAAGGAATAGCTGTCTGGAAATCCAATTCGTCTAAGCTTTACAGCCATAAGCACAAGATATTGCTTCCTAAGTAGGTCAATATTGGGGAAACCTGACTTTTCACAATACAAAACTAACTTGGTACATCCAAACCTCACTAGACATGCAAAATATTTAGCTAGAATAAGATAAACAGGCAAAAAATAAAATCGTTAAAGCAAACCATGCCCCATCTACTCTAGTATAGAACCAGTTTTATATGTTAGGAATGACCGGATGATGGCTGTAGTTATTTAGAAGTCATCCATTACTGAGTCACACACCTCATGTCATGGTTTCACACAAGGCAGACCATTAAGAATGGTTGTTTACTAATAAAGTCAATAGAATGTTAACAATAGTCTGTTGCTGTTCATAATGACTAATACAAGTCAGTGAATGAATAATACTTTCTATATAAAATTCACCATACAAAACAATGTTATCGTCTCATTCATCGACGTGAGTAAACTATTAAGGTAAAAAGGTTGTCCGAATGAGTCAGAGGAAGGTTTTAGTTGACATTTATACTGCAAGCACTATTAGTCCCACGACCAAACGAGCGGAGCGAATGTTTGAGAGTTTTATGATAAATGCATGTGCACACAACTCACGAAAATTATTCATCAACAACGTCGCAAACCCTTGTACCGAAATCTCATCAACAAATTTAATCATTTTTGTGTAAAGTCGTTTAAGTATAATAACGATACAAAACACATAAAAACATATTTAAATATGTTACGAAGTCTTTGAAAATTGTCGACATATTCCTAAACTTTACTCATCTGATTGGATTATACACAAATAGACAGATTAATTTGGCTAAAAATCATTATTAAAACTTGCCAAGCCTTGTTTTTATCAAAGTTAAGACCGGCAAACGAACCGCCGAGCGACATAGAATAGAACCATTAAGTCGTGCGCATTTCACGAAAGAATAACGTGCACATTTCACCAGTCTATAGCATTGGCGAATTGCCGAAAGTTTCTGTAATTAATGTAGAAGTACTGAAATCGTTTCTTTATTGTCGATTTCAAAGTAACTGACATTTTACAAACTTTTGAGTACTTCAGTATTTTAACTGATGTCCAAAGCAGTGAAAGTAAAGGAAATGACGATGATATTTTTTTCTAACGATTCTTATGAGATTATTACAGTATTTAATTATAAGTTTGGATGACTATTGAAGTGTTATAGTCACACTAACAATGTCGATGATGGGCAATATGTTACTGTTATTATTTTTTCTAAATAGTTTTGTTAAATAGATTTTCTAAAAATTTATATAAATATCACAACTTCTTGATATTGTTAGCTATGACGTTTTGAAATGTAAACAAAATTGTGCATTGGCTTTCTATTATTACTGTATTACTATATTAATAATATTGGTTATTCTAATAATACCAGTGCATTTTACTGCTAATATTGCATTTCTCCTATTGCAGGGGGAGAGATATAACCATATAATCTTTTCCTTGCATTATTGCTGGTTGTCACGATCTAACACTTTTTTAAATAGATTTTCTAAAAATCTCTATAAATATCACAACTTCTTGATATTGTTAGCTATGACATTTTGAAATGTAAACAAAATTGTGCATTGGTTTTCTATTATTACTATATTAATAATATTGGTTATTCTAATAATATCAGTGCATTTTACTTCTAATATTGGCCAATATTGCATTTCTCCTATTGCAGGGAGAGAGATATAAACATAATCTTTTCCTTTCATTATTGCTGTTTGTTGTATGTAATAACACCCACACCCAGTACATTACAGCTACCATTGCAGTTATCCTATTGTACTGCAGTGCCATTTGACTGCTAATATCGCATTTCTCAACCATCAGTACCCTTTCCTTTTTTCAATATCACTTTGGTCGTGGGCTGTATGACAGGGGAATTTCTAGTTTAGAAATGTTTGTTTCATACAGCAGGATTACAGAGCTTTGCTACGACGATGTAAAGAATGGAGTTGCTAAGATACTCAATGTAATATTTTAGCCTGAAAGGTTGTAGTAGCCTACTAATACTAAAATATAGAATAAGGAATGCGGCTACCATTGTTGCTATGCAAATGTGCTTGTTACGAGTCTTAGATCAGTCACAAAAATGTACGTAATAAAATGGGTAAGAGGGAAAAACTCCTAGTTTACCGTGACAAGTGACAGATTCGCTGCTAGCCACCTAAAGTGTGCAGTTGTGCGAAACATATTTGTACCGACTACTAGCTAGGTACTCTTCCTCTGACCCATATTATTATTATTTTACTCCACCAAATATTTTATTTTCAGTGTAGAGTTCTCTCCAGTTCGCGTTTTGGTAGTATGCGTATAAAAAAATATTTATAGGTCCCTTTGTCATCCAAGAATAAAATCTCAATAAGAATTAGTGCAAAACACCAAAATTTTGCCAATTGAATCTAAACTGGTATATATTGTTTAACAAAGGGTTAATTTTGAGTCTCAAATGGAGAGAACAGCTTTTTCTATTATAGCTAATATTTTGAGGACTTACCTACTACCACTTGTTTAAAGAAGACAACTCTTTAAATAGAAAAGAAATTATTTCGGTAGTCTGCATATCTCTTTGATGATTGCCAATTTCAAGTTAACAGAATGGTTCATTTGAATGAACTAATTCAGTAACCATCCTAAACCACAACACTAGAGGCATATTTAAATCTGCAAAAGTTTCTGATGACGCCATCACGCCATCTCCCCGTAAGGATAACATAAATATAATAAACACTTCTACAAGTCGTTAAATTTAAAATACAACTTCATTGATAACAGCCATTATATACAAAGTAGCTCAACCAAAAAGGAGACTTCAAAAAATATGCAATAGTTTCAATTGCCATTGAAAATGGAACAGTTAATGCTATATGATTGCCTGCATGAGGCAATGGAAGTGTGACATAAATAAATGATTCAAATATACTTGCGATGAGAAAAGCATGAGTAATAAGAGAACAGAGAAACTATTGCAAGTAAAATATTGTTTGACAGACAGCACAAAGGACGAGCAAGAATGAGTCAAGCGTAACTGTAGTTGGTGAGAATGTTACCATCCTGAATATGAGAAATCATCATCATTTGAGAATAACATGAAGAATCCTAGAATAGTGAAAAAAACTACTGTATTGCCGCCATAGACAAATCCAGCGGTGCGCCAATCTATCTACAAAGAGATAAAAAATTACAAAGGTAATGTATATTATGGTATATCATCGTTTACATTGAACATGGCAACCTAAAAAAGGTGGCCATATAGTCTAAGTTTTTGCTAAACAGCAGAATTGAGGGCCGAGATGAGAACAACTCTAAGAGATTGTGGAAACCAAGAGGGAATAATCTTAAATAATGACGGTATGCACTGAAGGTTCATGCAATAAATGGTATTTGTCACTCAATTCACAGTCTATTCCAATAGAATAAGTATTTTATTAAAAGTTTTAAAACCATTTGTAAGCTCTTCAGCGACTAGGCCCAAGGTCTTTTAAACTCGTTAAATTCAATAGAAAAGAAACAAATGCTATTTTCAATCACGAGAAGCAAATCGAACAACTTAAAGAATAAACTTGAACTAAATTTTTGTAGATTTTATCTGAAAGTATCAGTATTTTTCTATCCTTTGCGATTGTTTCTGATGTGATCTTGCTGCCAGGATGTTTCAAGATTACAATTTAGACAAAATTTGATCGCGGTTAAAATGCTCAGATCAAGTGAAAGTGCGATTATGATGTTTATAGCTGCAAAGCGATCGACAGAATAGAAAAGCGTAACGATGCAACTCGAATGGTATCAGCTGATATCAACTTTAGCAACAATAGCAACTAGTGACAATATTTAGTACAAAGTTGTCTTCCGGGTGTTTTAACAGTAACCAAGTTTAATATTGAAACATTCTGGCAGTCAGATCACCTCAACATAAAAACAATCACAAATGATAGAAAAATACGGATACTTTCTGATAAAATCAGCTGAAACTTTGTGTAAGTTTATTTTTAAACCTAAACGAATTTTTCAACGTACGTATGACTAAAATTGTGAGCAAATTTTGTCTTAACATGAAGTAATTTGCAACATACGAGATCCATAGTTTCTCCAAACATGAGTTTTGTAAACTAAAATAAAAACAATAAAAATTTAAATAGAATGCAAGGTTTAAAGTATATAAATGACGTTAATATATTGGACAAGTTGGTGTAAGTTATGCCCCATATTTTTGTCACTTTCTCTACATATGTCTAAGGTAAGTTAGCTGTAAAATCATCTTTATATTGAACTACTTTACTGACTTAGTTTTGATTTTTGGAGTTTTGTATAATTCTATATAATTCATTTATATTATTACTATATGTGATTGGTTGAAGTGTTCATCATTGTTTTGTGAAAGATCTGAAAAGAAAGTAAAAAAATACAATATATTCTTAGAAAAATATTTGTTCCAACATATGGCAATGTTGACACCAAAACAAATATCGAAACTTCTAATGTCAAGGTTTGACGATATGATCGGCAAGATAACCAAACTACCTATTGTATATGTTCAGCAAGAAACTCAATCTCCTCAATCTACTTCAAGACCAAAGTCGCGAAAGTAAAATATTGACTCAAGTGATAAATAGCACAGAAGCCGAGAAGTTCGAGTAATAATATTAGGGTTGCTAATAAGCTAACATATGGCTACATGTGAGGGCATTGATATGTTCTATAATCACCACCAAAAATGATAAATCGGCCATTAGGTACTGTGTAAGAACAGCTACCGATACGTATTAATACAGAAAACTGAAACAAAGAGAGTATATGACGTTGAAGGATCGTTCCGCAAAAATGACATCGAGCTATGATTTATCTTGCTCTTTAAAGGTTGACTTGCAATAAAATGCACATTACAATTATTTGATATGAAAAGATTCACCATGTCTTACTCTGTTGTGTTGTAGGTGCCAAATGTGTGGAAATGTGATTACAAGCTCTTAAAAGCTAAAAAACGAACAGTTAATCGCAGCCACACGAAACCGCCGTAGTTTGGATTCTCTTTCCAAAACGGCTCAAATGTGACGTAGTTGTGGGAGATGGTTTCTGTTTATAGTTTCATGCAACCTTATCCGTCGAAATATTTTCACAAATATACTTCACGCATTCAATAAAACCATGTCTATTGTTCTTACGCGTCTGTTTTATCGTCATTGTAATGCTGTCACTTTTAGCACTGATATCTTATAACTTACCGTAAAAATTCGTTTATTTTTTAGCCTTAGCTTGAAGGAGTACATATCATTGTCTGATAATCATGACGAGCCTGTTGGTCACCTGTGATAATCGAAAAGTGCCGCAAAAACTATTTGCGAAGTATTGGGTCACATGATCAGATTACGACTTGCCGATTAGACCAAACCGCAAAACTGTAAAGTAGCGAGCATCTATATTTGATACGGGGTATTCGGTAAAACCCGAAGTGTTTGTCATAAACTAGTGCCACGATAAGTTTTATATTGAACTTTTTATTGGCCTTTAATTTCACGTGAGAAGATCACATGACAAGACAATAACAAAACTGTAATGAATACGTCAGAAAAATAAAGAGATTCCAATCTACGACGGCTTTTCGTTTTTGATCTTTTAAGAGCTTGTAATCACATTTCCACATATTTGGCACCTACAACACAGCAGAGTAAGACATGGTGAATCTTTTGATACCAAATAACTGTAATGTGAATTTTGTTGCGAGTCAACCTTTAAGTAAATGGTTGAAATGTTGGTATTAAAGCTTATTAAACGCTGATTTCACCCGGCAATAAACTGAAAAATAGCATGAAACAAAACAGAGATAAAGTCACCTACAATAAAGCCAATTACGATGGAAATGCTATTCAGTTAATAGTATTACTTTTTCATAGGCAACTCAATGCACTAACAAGACTTTCAAATCCATTTATTAGTAATAGATATTCAGTAATTTCCTTAGGAACATTCCATAAGAAAGGTTTTATGATAACCAATCTTTGAACATTAAAGCGCTGTTAAAAGATTAAACCTTGACAGAAAAATACCGATGATATTTAGTTTAGTAGTTTAGTAGTTTAGCAGTTTAGTATCTTCGAGATACTAAACTGCAAAGTGCAGTCAAATAAACCACCATAAAAGCTGACAAAAAAGGCATGCGATGCCAGAGAAAGTGGTTTTATTTCAGCCATGCAGATGTGAAAATATCAGATCACAATACAGTTCAACCTCGGTTTTTAAATGTTTCAAATCTTGAATAGAGTTTGAATAGAAAGTCAAGATTTTTTTGCTTTGGATATCAAACAAAATTTATAACGCCAACACTCACGATGTGAGCCGAACAAACCTTAAAATTATTATTTTACTGCCTGAATGCCCGGAGTTGTACGGATAATAGAAAAGGTTTTTATGTAACTTATGAATATGTATGAATTCATGTATATGAATTATTTGAACTTGAGTAGCTTGAACTAATCTAAATCTTTACTATAATAAGAGTTGTGTCGGTTTTTCCATCTGGGCGTTGAGAAAAAAAGATTACGCCTCTCAGGGATCGAACCCACCTATTTTACGATCCACGGATGTGAAACCAAAACCGCTTAGACACACAGCCAACTTGCCACGGCTTGGAAAAGTCATACGTAAATCGTTACGCGTCATGATCTCTCACGCAATCAGTGTGCTTAGATAAGCGTCATTATTCCATAATCATGTAAGTGGGCTGTGTGGCAAAAGAGTTGTTTCAAAGGGCGAAAAGGTTTCTTGTTCCTAAATTTTAATCACTATAACTGGCCATACGGACGAAAGACCAACTAATAAACACTTGGATTTATATATATATACCGTAAAACCTCTAATTGACGCTACCTCTATTTGAAGACCACCTCTATTTGATCACAACTATGAGAGCAGGGTTGAAAAATAGAGCACCACTCTCTATTTATACGCGAACCTCCATTTGACCGCCACTTCGACTATGTTCGATCTTTATGAACCCATAATATCAACTGATCAGGAGAAAAGTTCCCACAAAATCATATTAATAATGAATCTTTTAAATTAATAACAATTAATTTTCTCGTTGCTCAACTCCAAAGCTTTTCGCTTTTTTTGTTAAAACTTTGAAAGCAACACCATAGAAATAATTAATATCTGCCTCAGGCTAATAGTAGTTCCTTGTTTAACACAGTCTTGATACTTTGAAGTAGCCTACATATATAAAAAACGGTTAAAAGTTACGATGGCAGATGAACTTCAAAAGCAATGTCATAGAAATAATTACTGACTGTTTCAGGCTAATTTTTAAGAGGTTTTACTTTATATATATTGTTGTATGCATCCCTGTTTGTTATGGTTATGAAATAAAGCATTTTTTGCGAGGCGTATTAGTGAGTCATTTTACTGTCATCTTTTTAAAAAACTACAAAAACGATTTATCATACACTTTTTTACTTCACTAAAAGATATGAGGTAATAGGCTGAGGCATGATGACTACAGATACAGCAATACATAACCCAACCTGGCCTTCTTTTCTAAAGTATATATGATAAACTAAATCCAATTTATATTGTGTATATATTTATGAATATTTATATACATGTAAAGAAAATACATCTATATATATATTTTTCAAAGTATGTCCGTGTGTCGCATGTCTGTCTGCATTCTAGCTATAGCTATTATTAAAATAACTGCAGCTGGACAACAAAGCTGACGCAATGTCACGAAGTACCGTCATGAGAAGCCTAGCAGCTTACTGCAATTTTCCATTGGCAATGTGCCAGGCTAATAGCTTGAAAGTTACAGTTGTTTGACAAAGTTTTAAAACCTTTACAGTTGTTTTTTTTTTAATTTAGTTCAACTACACAAAACACTTCTCTCATGATATGTTGTTTGAAAGTTAGAATGGCAAATGTTGTTATATGTTAAATACAAATCAATTTTGTGTCCAGACTTTTTATTACCCGGGCAATGCCGGGTAGCACAGCTAGTATATATATAATCATATTATATATATACCAATACAACATACCGTAAAACCCTTATTCGTACGCCATGGCGCTCTATTTTATCAGCTCTTCCATTAGAAAGCTGCTTTATTTGAGGTGATGTTCAAATAAACGGCGGTGTTGTATTTTTCAAACACTTCGTCAGAATGCTGAGCAAATAAATCTAACCCCACCATGGGTGAATCGAATGTTGCCTATACTTTGCACTATCCTTCAGGTAATGCGACATTAACTCTTTCGGACACAAGAAATTCGCTAACTTACCTCTAACTTGTTGTAGACCTTTAAATAAATATGCACGAGGAAGCTGATGCGTTTCTATACCAATTGATATCTATTACTAACAATTAATCTACGAAGATCTTATAGCCTGCGTTGCAATTCATTGGCGCTTTAAAGTTTTTTATTTCATTTTAAATTTGAAAGCATATTTTCATTTTATAACTATACTTAACAAGGTTGCATAAAAGCTCATTGCGCTCATCAATATGTTTGCTACAGTTTGCAGCCAAAACTGGCTTTTTATGTGCAATAGAACAGGAGTTACGAGTGTCAATCCATTGTGAGCTGAGTTCAGATTACCGCAATCATGCTATCAAATTATATGCTATAAAGCTGCAAATTTTATGTTAATAAGAATTTTATAATAATAAGAATTTATTAAATGCTACAAATATATATTAAAAAACAAGTGACATAAACAAACCATATTTGTAACACATGCAGCAACAAAAATTAACCTTTTAAAACAAATATTAACATTTTTAAAACAAAAATATTAGCATCGCTTGCTTGGCCAGTTGCATTCTGATTGTTGCATCTGTTTGGAAACAGAAGCAGCGTGTAGTCAAAATAGCCTCAAAATGTTAGCCCCAAATAGCGTCACATTTTCCATCGTAAATGAGAAAAGACTTTTTCCCCACAAATATCGAAGAATCAAGACCGCATTAAAAAGGGACTACTATTAGCCTGATACAGTTACTAATTATTTCCATGGTGTTGCAATCAAAGTTTCTAATGAAAAAATCTAAACTTGGAGTTTGAAAACGGACTTTGATATGAACAGAAACAACGAACGAATTGATTATTATTGATGTAATCGAGTCATTATTAGTAGTTCGGTGGATCCTTTTATGCTGATCAGTTTCAATTATGGGTTCTCAAAAAAGTGAGAATGTCAAACAGTACCGGTCAAATAAAAGTGATGTTCAATTAAAGAGTAGTACGTCCTATTTTTCAACCCTTCTCTCGTTGTGCGCTCAAATAGAGGGGGTGCTCAAATAGGAGTGGTGTTCAAATGAAGGTGGTGTTCAAACACAGGTTTTACAGTATTTATATTTATGTACATATGTATGTTGTATAAGCAAAATTTACATTTATAAAATTTATATTATGTATCATTTGCTCATTTAGTGTACAGTTCTTGGTGTGAAATGTTTAAATAATAAAAAACGGTTTTTTCAAGTTTTGGAACAGATTAAAATCATATACATTATTTGTGATGGAAATAATTATTTTGAAATTTGAGAATTTGTTTCTGAAATAGATGACAGATGAAAACTCAGGTCCAACTGTATTTCATAAGTGGCTACTGCCTCACACTTGCAGGTTTTTATCCAATTACCCACCTGTGAGTAAAATGGCTGCAAATAATGAGTATTCACTAAATATAAACTATACACATTTTTAGAATCCTAAGGCATCCCAACTCACCACTGAACCGTCGAGTGGAGTACGAGCCAATAAGGTCGGTAGTCCATATGCCGACGTGATTATAACAGCCGTAATAAACCAGCAGACTTCATTTAGTAGACTACTGTCACTAGTTAGTTCCGTTCTCCTTGCAATCAGACTCGGGATAGGGCAGAGAAGATAGCATATGAGGACAAACATAGCCCACCAACCACTAAAATACAAAATATTAACAAAGCCCAATACGGGGACAAACAGAATAGCGAAACAACATTTGAAGTGGGATATTCTCAAAAAAAAAGATTGATTAGCATCATCACTTACTTGTCATACAAAGCACATCCTACCACGAGCAGCGTGATTCCAATGGCAGCGGCGAATGCCAAACCAATGATCGCTACAAAAGGAAGTTAAATGTAGAAGTAAATGAACTGGGCAGAGTGCATCAACAGAAAAATTATGCAATTGATACAGACATTGGGTAGGACAAAACATCTTTGATACAAAACCAAGTTTCTAGAAAGTACCACCAAGTTCAAACTCTATTCTAGAACACAACAGTTAGTATGACCTCTTTGCTAATTTAGTTGTTAAACACTTAATTACACCACAAGATCAAGTCATTTACAGCAAGTTGCAAAACCTTTTCAGAAACATACATTTTATAAAAGAAGATAGCTTTTATTCAAGAGGTTGTCCCTAAGCCAGTTTTTATCTTTAGCATTACCTTAGCGTAGAGCTTTTGAATAAACAAGAATAGCTCACATATAAGCCCCAGCGTGACCTTTCGGTTACGTAAACATGAAAAAGAGCATTAAAACTGGCACATCGTGTGGCTAGTACGTTACACTAACGACATTGTGGACAATGAGCATATTTCTATCTAGTGCGTTTAACTGCTCCTAAAGAAGGAGGAAAGATTATTTTTTACAAGAACAATGACACCATTTAGTTTATGCTAAAACTAAAATCATACTCGCTCCTCTTAACTTTAGCACATACAGGGCTGTGATTCGCAGCTGCCCGTACAACGGCGCATAAATGTCTGGCCATGCAGCAATAAATCAGGTTGTTTTTATGTTTCTAGATCATATAAAAATAAGGACTTCCCCTTTTTCTGTTGTCATAATATGGAGATTTTTTGCAATGAAACCAAAAATTACTCCAATCTGCCTGACCATCCAATACATTCCTACTTCTACCAAAAAAACACTACCCTTATACTAAACACCTACACTTTGCCAATTTACATTATAAACAGTGCGAAAAGAGCTTTTTTTTCGATACACATAATTTACTTGACTATTTTTTGTTTTTGTTTCATGATCTAATTTGTTTAGACCGATAATGACCAGTGATAATAAGAGTTATTATTATCTATCTTTACCCTTTTCAAAATCTTCAACTAGTAACATAACTTGATTGAGTGCCATAAAGACCCCTGCTTACTTTGACAACCGCTTCTATTATTCTGCTGGTAGTATTCAACCTTATAGCAACTCTAGTCACTGATAATCTGGTTTAAACATCTTCCTCTGCTACTATAGTTCGAACAACTATTCCTACCACTATAATCTAAACATTTATCCCTACCACTATGGTCTAAACAACTATTCTTACTACTATAGTATAAACATCTATCCCTACTACTATAATCTAAACATCTATTCCTACTACTATAGTCTAAACATTTATTCCTACCACTATGGTCTGTGAAGAGCCTAGTAAGCATTGCCTCACATTCCTGTAACTGCTTTGGCCATTAGTTTTTGCGCACTCTGGTCACCCTCAGTGGTGATTCATGGACAGTCAGCCTGTCCTCTGCACCGGTTGCCTTAGGTGGTCTAATGATGATGACCAATGATAGCGCTGCTTTTGGGTCACCAAATTTTGTTTGTTGCCGCTCTTTTTCTTTATCTTGTTTTTAGTTTAGTTTTAGAGTGTAAGCAGATAAGACTTACCTGACATATTTACAGCTATTTTTCACAAATAGCGAATAGACTAAAGAATGTGACGCTAGTATGCTAGTAATGTGATTACGGAGGCACAAGGTTAGTGAAATAGATGTTATACATAATATGACATTTTGCTTGCTATTCTGTACTATTTGTCAGTTTTCCTGCATGTTATATGTTTCTACATAATGCTTTATACATTTTATGCTTTTTACTTTGTGTAGTAATATTCCACTAATTAGAATGCTTTTATCCATTGTATAGGTTTCACGATCTACATATCTAAAATAGACCAGTGAGCTATAACTCCAAACTTATCACGCTAGTATCTAGCAAAACTCTACAGTGAAACCTTATCCGGTGTTTGGAGAAAAAAAAGAATTTATCTGCAAACGGTGCCGAGGCTCTACAGTTGAGCAATAATACAGTTCTACAGTTTACAGTTCTACAGTTACACAGTTCTACAGTTTACAGTCCACAGTTCTACAGTCCACAGTTCTACAGTCCACAGTTATACAGTCCACAGTTCTACAGTCCACAGTTCTACAGTCCACAGTTCTACAGTTACACAGTTCTACAGTCCACAGTTCTACAGTTTACAGTCCACAGTTACAAAGTTCTACAATTCACAGTTACACAGTTTTACAGTTCGGACAGTTTCGAGGCTCTACAGTATACCGAGCACTGCAACTACATAGGTCCAATTCAGCTAAGTGCATTTACATGTGCCTATCAGCCGCAACATTTTTTTTAGTAGATTGTTAAACGTTTGTACCACAATATTGGTGAACAATCTGACATCCAAATAGCTTCAGCTTGAGGCTGGCCTTATGTATTCAACTGGTTCATTAGAAGTAATTGCTGTGAAACATAAGTAACCATTCACACACTACACCTTTCATTTTTCATTTGATACTTTTTATCTCTTGAAACATTTGGCTTACCTTAAAGATTTTTTATTATTTTTTGTAAAACAGACATCAGTTGGTGATCCTTGGGCTGCTTTGTACATCATCATCCGCTATATGGACTGCGCGCGGGGGCAGTAATGTCGAGTGATACTGAGAGTGGTAGTTCGCGGGCGCCATCTCCTGATGGCTCGCTGTCGGATAAGTTAGATGATGATCTAGGTTCTGCACACACTCATTTAGTTACAGCGCAAGCGAATAGTACTAACGATGTTGGTAATCCTGAAAACAGTCCTTTTGAACCTAGAAGGTCAGAGAGATCTCGTAACCTTTCTCTCATAGGTAAAGAAAGTAGAACTTTAGAGTTGAAAACATTTTTAGTCAAGTCCATAAGTACTCAGTTGGTCGAGTATACTAAGTTGATATCAGATATTGAATCTTTTGATTTACACCAGTTAGAGGAATGTAGTTCTACCTTCCAACAGGGTTTTGATCATATCTGTACAGCGTACAAGGAAATGTGTGTTTTATGTGCTAATAAACCAGATGAGAGTGTAGAAAGTATGATTAGCGATCTATCGAATGAGTTTGAGACTATCAAGGAGTCTATGACAGAAAGAGTGGCAGCCCTACAGATTCAGGATGAAGAAGAAGAAAGAGAGCTCAAAGAAGCTGAATCTGTACTGCAGAAAGCGAAGGAGCAGTTTGCAAAAGAGATGCAAATCTATGAAGAACTCAAAAGACAAAGGCAAAGTCGAAGAAATCCCACACCGAAAGAAGCAACTCCTGTCACACCACAAGACGTAATTGTTATTACTGAGAATGACACACCTCGGCCATTGCCCCCACTTGCCAGTACAGACAAAGTAGAGCGCTCTGCAACGCCCGCCTCAGATGGATTAGATGCAGTGCGTCAGCTTGCAGAAAGTCTTGTTTCAACAATGAATAAAGCCACTGCAAAAAGAACATCAGTAGAACCTTCTCTTTTTACAGGAGATTTGCTAGATTTTACTGACTGGCAAGTAGATCTAGATGCTTATTTAGAGGCTGAAAACATCAATGGGAAGGAACGTCTCAGACACCTAAAAAGGTTCGTTGGAGGAGAAGCCAAGAAGTGCATCAATGGACACTTTGTGACCAATACTAACGAAGCATATCTAGATGCAAGAGCTATGCTTAAAGAGAGATATGGCAACAAGCAAAGTATTGTTCGCACTTTTCGCAACAAGCTTGCTGCTTGACCGAGAATACATCCCAAAGATGGGAAAGCACTCAGAGAATTTGGAGATTTTCTATCACACATTAGAAGTGGAATGCAATCAACACCAGGGCTCGCTATACTAAATGATTGTCAAAAAAATGAAAAGTTGAGTGATAAGTTGCCAGACTGGCTTAAAAACCGATGGGCCAGAGTAGTAGCCAAAGCAGTCAAGGAAGACTCCTATCCAAGCTTTAGTGAGTTTACGAGCTTTGTACAAGACGAAGCAGACGTCATGCTACTACCAATATCGCTGCAAGCATCAAACCCCCAAAACAAAACTGTTAAACAGCAAGTTCGAACCAGAACTTTCAAGGCGAGCACCATAGAAATCAAAGTTCTGTGTCTGTTCTGTAAAAAAGATTCTCATGCTACTACACAGTGCTTTAAGTTAGAAGCTCTGCCCTATGCAGATAAAATTTGTGTTCGATAATCGTTTGTGCTTCAGCTGCCTGCGAGCTGATGGTCATCGATCAAAGGACTGCCCAAACAAGGCCACATGTAAAAGGTGTAGTAAGCCTCACCCAACAGCAATGCATACATTTGAGAATATAGGGAGGACTAGGAAGGACCATCCTGAAGAAAGGATAGCTAAACCACGTGACAACAGCACCACAATAAATACTAAAGTAAGTGCAGAGGCAAGTCAAGCTGAAACCCGCAAAGAAGTGAGGTGCAATACGGTTAGAACCACCAATGATGGCGTGGCTTGCATGGCAATCCCAGTTTACGTCAGCGCAAAAAGTGGCAAAGAAAAACTTGTGTACGCTCTCCTTGATACACAGTCAGACGCTTGTTTCATATCAAAAGAAACAACTGAATTCATTGAACCAAGAGGTAGACCAGAGCAAATCACTATGAGCACGCTCAATGGATGCTCTACGCAAACAACAAGTAAATATGTTAATATCAAACTGAGAGGATTCTCAACTAATGAAGTTACATCCATAAATGCTTATGAGCAAGATGCTATCACATGCAACAGAGAACAGATACCAACTGCAGCAAAAGCAGATGCAACGGGCCACCTGCAGGATATCGCCGAAAAGCTACCTCCGCTACTTGACATACCAGTAGGTCTCTTGATTGGTACTGATTGTCCACAAGCCCTCACTCCGCTTGACTCAGTACCTGGAACGGCAGGAAAAATGTTTGCTATGCGAACAATGTTTGGATGGACTCTGTGTAGAGGCAAACCTCAGAATGGAACCAGATCTATACACAAGACAGATACTAAGGACAAAGAGATTCTGAACATACTTGACCAAGAATTCAAAGATACTGAATCTGGTAAGGTATCACAGAATGATCTGCAATTTGTAAAAATATTGGAAAATGGAACTACTCAGACCCCTGATGGAAATTATGTTCTGCCACTCCCGTTCAAATACATGCCAACTTTCCCAAATAACAAAGTACAAGCACAAAAACGCTTAGATCAGCTAATAAGAAAGCTCAAAGCAGACAAGTCTTACAAAGCAGAATATTTCAAGTTTATGCAAGCCTTAATCACAGCAGGACATGCAGAAGAAGTGACAAACACATCCCTGACAGATAAGTGCTGGTATATACCTCACTTCGGAATACGGCACCTAAAGAAAAAGAAGCTACGAGTAGTCTTCGATGCGAGCACCAAGTATAACGGCATCGCTCTGAATGATGCACTCCTTCAAGGCCCCGACCACATTAATAGTTTAGTGGGTATACTATGTCGATTTCGGCTAGAAAAGATTGCTATCTGCTGTGACATTCAGCAGATGTTTCATAACTTCTATGTCCAGCCAGAACAAAGAGACTACTTAAGGTTTTTGTGGGTAGACGAAGACTTGTCTACTTGCAAGGAATACCGAATGACTGTTCATCTCTTCGGTGCTACCTCGTCACCTGGAGTAGCCACATTTGGTCTAAGAAAGCTTGCCAATGATCATCGCAGCATATCTGACAAAGCAGCAAATTTTCTCATCAATGATTTTTATGTGGATGATGGGGTGACAAGTATTGCCAACCAACGTGAAGCTATTCAATTGATTGACAGCGCAAGGAAGATATGTTCAAAAGGCAACATTAGGCTTCACAAGTTTGCTAGCAATGATCGACACGTTCTTGCCACAGTTCCGGAGACCGAAAGGTGTGAGACAATTCAAAAGCTTGATTTGCTGCAAGACCACCTACCAAATGAACGAACTTTAGGCCTAGAGTGGTGTATTGACACCGATCGTTTCCAGTTCGTCAACAACATTAAAGAAAAGTCAACAACTAAGCGTGGTTTGTTGTCAACCGTAGCCCAAGTGTACGACCCTCTTGGGCTCCTTGCTCATTTCATTTTGAAGGGCAAACAGCTATTACAAGCATGCACATCGTCAAAAGAACCATGGGATCAACCAATCAGTTGTGACTTGCTTGATGATTGGAATGCTTGGGTATTCGAACTCCAAAAGTTAGAAGCGGTAAAAGTGTCGAGATGTATCAAGCCACCATGTATGGTAAGCCCACGATATGAACTTCATCACTTCAGTGATGCAAGCCTTAAAGGATATGCAGCTTGCACATACTTAAGATTAATAGATCCAAATGGAACCACGAGCTGCGCATTGCTAATTGGAAAGTCAAGAGTCAGCCCATTGAAACCAATCACAGTTCCTAGACTTGAACTCCAAGCAGCAGTTATGGCCACACGCCTGGGCACTATGGTAAAAAAGGAGCTGAGAGTTAATGTAGACAGTGAACACTATTGGACAGACTCCAAGATAGTTCTGGGCTACATTGCCAATGATACCAAACAATTCCGCATGTACGTCGCCAATAGAGTCCAAGAAATCAAAGATGCGAGCTCTCAAGAACAGTGGAATTATGTGGCCACTACGGATAATCCTGCAGATATTGCCTCTAGGGGTGCGAATATAGACCAACTGTTGCAGTCAACATGGTTTGGTGGACCTTTATTTCTGAGACAAGCCAACCTTGAAAGCTACATAGACAAACACAAGGTCAAAGGTGATCATATAGAGAATGATCCAGAACTTAAGACCGTCAAAGCTATGGCCACATCAACTATACTCAAAATCCAGATGTCTTCTAGATTTGAAAAGTTTAGCCAGTGGAAGGATCTGACTCGAAGCATTGCGGCGCTTAGCATGCTACCTAAAAGAGCTGATAATAAAGACAAAAAAGTAACTCTTGCAGACTTATCTAAAGCCGAAACAAGAGTAATCAAGGTTCTTCAAACTGAACATTATGCTGATGAAATTTCTCAAATAAAATGCCAAAAAAGAGTGGGAAAGAAAAGTTCCATCTTCAAACTCAACCCACTGTTAGATGGATCTGGAATACTTCGTGTTGGTGGAAGACTTGATAGAGCTACTACATTAGAAGAAATCGAAAGGCGCCCAGCAATTATTCCGAAAGACACCCACATAGCCAAATTGTTGGTACAACACTTTCATGAAAAAATACATCATCTTGGTAGACAAAGTACTTTGGCAGCAATCAGATCTGGAGGCTTCTGGATACTCAACGCTTCCAATGTAGTCAAAAATCTCATCAGCTCTTGTGTTATATGTTCCAGACTCAGAAAGCAACCTGAACAGCAACAGATGGGCCAGTTACCTCCGGAACGAATAGAGCAAACCCCACCATTTACTCATGTAGGCATGGATGTATTTGGTCATTTTATGGTGAAAGACAGGAGATCAGAGCTCAAACGGTGGGGACTGTTGTTCACGTGCTTATACTCCCGAGCCATTCACATCGAACTGTTAGAAGAATTGACCACGGATGCATTTATCAACGCATTGAGATGTTTTGTGGCCATCAGAGGACCTGTTTTGACGCTATTTAGTGATCAAGGCACCAACTTCGTGGGTGCACAGAATGAGTTTCAAAGGCAAATCGATGTGACTACAGATAAAGATGTAAGAAACTACCTCATCGCAAATAAAATAGAATTTCGAATGAACAGTCCAGAAGCGAGTCACCAAGGAGGTGTATGGGAGCGAATGATCAGGTCTGTACGAGCTGTGTTAAATGGCATGGCTGCTAAGTATAAGGGAAGGCTTGGGACTCAAACCCTGAGAACTGCTTTTTATGAAGCGGCAAGTATATTAAACCATAGACCGCTCACAACAACCAACATCAGCAACGCTGATGAAGATATAATCACTCCCAACCATTTGTTGACCATGAAAAGCACCCAGCTTGCAGCTCCACCACCAGGAAAGTTTCAGAATGACGAGCTCTATAGGCGGACACAATGGAAAATAGCTCAGCAATTTGCTCAGGAGTTTTGGGTCGCCTGGAAAGCTGACTACATGCGGCATCTAACCCTGAGACAAAAGTGGTTAAGTAGTAAAGAAAGTGTCAAGGTGGGAGATGTTGTGCTTCTAAAAGAAGACAATCAGCCTAGGAACGCCTGGAGATGGGGAGTTATTGAAGACGCCATAAAAGGTGAGGATGGTCTTGTACGCAATGTGATCCTGCGGCTTGCCAACAGGCACTTGGACAGAATGGGCAGACCACTGGCACCTGCGACAATGCTAAAACGACCTATCCAGAAGATAGTCGTGATCGCCAAAGCATAAATGTGGCTTTGGACGTTATCGTAGATATAGTGTAGCTTAATCAAATAGCATGATCATTATATGTAGAGTATTTTAGCAATTATATATTCAATAAATCAAAACTTTAAAGAACATTGGGACCATATTATTTTAGTAAATTTGATAAATTTAGATGGGAGTGTGAAGAGCCTAGTAAGCATTGCCTCACATTCCTGTAACTGCTTTGGCCATTAGTTTTTGCGCACTCTGGTCACCCTCAGTGGTGATTCATGGACAGTCAGCCTGTCCTCTGCACCGGTTGCCTTAGGTGGTCTAATGATGATGACCAATGACAGCGCTGCTTTTGGGTCACCAAATTTTGTTTGTTGCCGCTCTTTTTCTTTGTCTTGTTTTTAGTTTAGTTTTAGAGTGTAAGCAGATAAGACTTACCTGACATATTTACAGCTATTTTTCACAAATAGCGAATAGACTAAAGAATGTGACGCTAGTATGCTAGTAATGTGATTACGGAGGCACAAGGTTAGTGAAATAGATGTTATACATAATATGTCATTTTGCTTGCTATTCTGTACTATTTGTCAATTTTCCTGCATGTTATATGTTTCTACATAATGCTTTATACATTTTATGCTTTTTACTTTGTGTAGTAATATTCCACTAATTAGAATGTTTTTATCCATTGTATAGGTTTCACGATCTACATATCTAAAATAGACCAGTGAGCTATAACTCCAAACTTATCACGCTAGTATCTAGCAAAACTCTACATGATCTAAACAACAATTCCTACTACTATAGTCTAAACATCTATTCCTACCACTATGGTCTAAACATCTATTCCTACCACAATAGTATAAACATTTATTCCTACCACTATGGTCTAAACATCTATTCCTACAACTATAGTCTAAACATCTATTCCTACCACTATAATCTAGACACCTATTTCTACCACTATAGTATAAACATTTATTCCTACCACTAATAATAGTCTAAACATAGTCTAGCTATTCACAGGTTCCTGTCACATTTTAAAAGTTCTGATCTCTTTGTTGAGTATCCATTATTTACTAGTAACCTAAAAGTAACCTAAAATAAACTAACATTTAATTGGCCTTTTGTAGATATACAAACAAACCTCAACTTACGATCACATCAACATACAATTTTGTGAAATACGATGAGAGATAAATTTAAGCAAACTTAACTGTCTCGACATAGAATTTTTTTTCAACATACGACCACTAAAGTTTTTTTAACCATTGCTGTTTTGTACACCTTTCAGTTTTGTACATCATTGCATATGAACGAAGTTTTTATCAACATGGTTAAGTTATACGGTGCTAAAATAATATTAAAATCCTTTTAACTTTAAAAACAAGAATCCAAGAAGACTAGTACAAATTCCACTAGTGGTGAAGAAAAGAAGAACATGCTTTAAAAAAAAATAGAATAACAATAATAGAAGAACATGATAACACATATCTTTGGATTAATTCTTTAAAAGATTTATAAAGCTCTCTATTACTTTCTAAAGGAAGTAAGTAAATGCGGTGCATAAAGTCAGTGTCTGAAACTTATGAAAACGGAGAAGCTGGCCGTAAGAATCAAAGATAAAATGTAAAGGATATACTAAATAAAAACAAAAAAAGTCCTGCTGAGTCAAAGTTCATGTGGTCTAGGTTAAACTACATGAACTTTAACATGTGAATGCGAGCGACCTATACTACAAACTGTCAATTCATTTTTATAACCAAAACTTCACCTTAACTCGCCTGTGTAAATTAAAAGGTTAAATGACAAAAAACCTACTTTTATTGATTGAACCACTTTATTTGGTTTCTGATATACTTTTTTTGATAGTTCACTTTTATATAGTTTTATATATAACATTTGTTGTAAAGCTATATGAAGGTATCCAAGGAATGTACTATTGTTGTTTTGAGCAGTCGATAGAACTATAATACATTTTAGAAGAATATTTACTAAAACAATTGACAGTTTTGACATGCAAAGCAAATACAGTTGAACCTCAATATAGAGAATTTACTTCCGACAGGAAATTTGTTCTTATATTCACTTTTTAACTAATAGCTCATTGGCGCATTCAAAAGCTGCCAACTTTCCTATTAATAGTTTAAAGATAAAATTGATTATACTAGTCTTGCATTGTAGGCCCAAAAAGTAGATAGTAAATTATTTAGACACCACAATCACATGTGTAAATGTTAGCCCTAAAGCTGTGCCAATTTCAATTTTCTATGCTAAATTACTCAACTTTGTTATTCAGTAAGCAAACCATCGTGGTTACTTTAAGTTTTTTTACTTTGAACTTTAAGAGACATAAGAAGGTTTGCGCCATATCTATTTTGGTGCAAAAAATACTTTGTTTTTCCCCAGGTTTGATGATCCCTTTCCTTGCCCGGCGCAAGGTCTTGCGACTCTGTTTATTTAGACATAGTAAAGTTTATTTATAAAACGGAAACTAACTAAATCATCGGCCAACTAATTCAACACTATCATACGAATGCAATCAAACTAAGCCCAAACTTTTAACTTTACAATAATACACTAAAACATGTTTTACAAACACAATCAGCTTTAGAGTCTGCACATTAGACATAATATTGAATCTTGATTAATGTGAAGGAAGCAGAGACAAATGTAAATCAGTAAGCGTTTATTCTAGCTGTGTAAATGTGGGCATTCGTCACAAATAAGCTACTTTAGTTATCAGCATTATCTGATGAGCCATCTACGTGAAAGTAAATTTTGTTTTGAGCAAACGTATGACTAGTCAGTCAATGCTTACAAATATGCTTTGATGAAACTCAAAAAAATATTGCAGCCTCAAACAATGATTGACGAAAAGGAGAAACTCCACAGGGCATCCACGAATAAGGATATTTTTGAGTTAAGAAGTCCATAATAACAGCATGATATAATAACAAAACATTTAAGTACTTTATTCACATAATTGGTAGCAAAGACAATCGACATACCTTTAACGCCAGCCATTACAACATCATATGACGGGCTTTACCAGTGACTAAGGATCGCGATGTTTTCACCATTCGCAGTTCAGTACGATTAGCCTAGTTCCAGCGGGCATATTTTTATTCATGCGCTTATATGTTTCGGTGACATTTAAAGTTCTTAGGTTAAACTGGGCAGAAAACGCCAATGTACATGTATAATAAAACAACTCCTGTAACATTTCATAAGCATGGTTACGGTAAGTTTCATTCGTGATTCCATAATTAGCCGTCTTAGAGTTTGTTGTGGCGTGCAAAGCTGCATAAATACGGTACATATACTACTTGTACACGTATACATACATGTCTATGCTATAAAATTATCTCTATGGCCGAATCCCAGACCTGAAGACGATGATCCGCGTACGTTAATTCTTCACATAATTATAATCATTGCTTCTATTCAAGGAACATTTAGATTTCATCTTGTACCAATTTTTTTTACAATTTGTTAGTAGCTATAATTGATTTTTTAAACAAATAAATCATATAATCTATAACAGGTGGTAAATTAGAGTCACACGTCATATGAGTTTTGGGGTGCGCCATATATTTTTCATCTGCGCATAAAGCCGTGACGTAATTCGCATAAGTTGTTCAATTCTTTCTTCTCATTGCCCTTAGATTATTCTACCTCCAACGCTTGTTTGCTATAGTTACTGTAATACGGAAGCATCACGAATGGCAGACAGGTTAGTGTTCCAAAGCAGTATTAACATTATATGGTATAGCTTTGTGTTTCTGGTTCAGCTGTTATTATTTCGATTATATTATTAACAAATTAGTAGTAATGTAGTGTAGTAATGATTTGCCAAAATTGAAATTTGGAGGCCTTGCATTTTTTATTTATATTTGCCACGTAATGAATGCACTCACTTATATTTCGATGGTAAACACTCATTATCTATCATATCGATAGACTCTTACACAACTTTGACCTGTAGTACCAAGGGTTTATATATAGAGAAACTCGAAAAAATGCGAAGTTTTAAGGTTCCTTTGAACCATTAGTTCTACACAAAAAACTACTCACTGCCACAGTGACCGATCTCAAAGTATGAGCTCACTGTGTTATTTCCATTTTGTCTACTTTGTACAGCAAGAAAGACGAAGATTTGGCCACAGCAATATTGCGCACTAAAAGCAAACCTAATCGTTTGCTCGTAGAAGAAGCTATTAATGATGACAACTCCGTCGTGTCGTTATCGCAGGTGAGTATCTTAAGTCTAATTACTACTCTTTTAATTAATGTTCCATGTGACTCGTTATGCTGACCAATTCTTTTCAGTTGGGTGATGCTTGTATCTAATAGTGTCTGCTTCGTAAGACTTTTACAACTTTTTGTACGAGTATGGGTGTGAACTACTTGGTTTAATAGACCACGCTTATTTGAGTTCGTATCACATATTCTTTATACTTGTCACACAAGGAGCTGGTATGCTCACTCTCAATAAGGACTTATGCCAATCTCAAATTTTAACGGTCATATTTTCAAGTGTGCAATTGATTTTACAGGCGAAAATGGATGAACTGCAACTGTTTCGAGGTGACACAGTTTTATTGAAGGGCAAACGAAGAAAAGAAACTGTATGTCTGGTTTTATCTGATGACACAGTGCCGCAAGAAAAAATACGGATGAACAGATGTGTAAGAAACAACCTCAGGGTTAGATTAGGAGATATTGTCAGGTAAAGTATTTGGTATTTCATTTATGTATCATTTGCTGAGTGCCTTGTCGATGTGTATTCGCCAACAAGTCAAGATAAATGAGCTACTGTTTTTGTAGCATTCAAGCCTGTCCAGACATCAAATATGGACAAAGAATTCATGTGCTACCGATAGATGATACAATCGAAGGCTTAACAGGGTAAGCTTTAAAGTTTTTATTACAGCGGTTTGTCTCTTGTATCATTAAATCAGACGAGATGGTGGAAGAGGGATAATACAACGTCAAATAAAATCTGACATTGGTTTATACCAATGGTTGCCACAGCTTTTGGTTAGACGTGATGTGTGGCTAACACAAAGTCAAAAGAAAGCTATAAATAAATGTCACACTTTAGGTTTGTTTTAATTGCAAAAACTTTTAATCTAAATGCAGAGTTTGATTGGTTGCTTGTTTATCAGTATTGTAATTAACATTAACTTTTATCCTAAACTATATTTAGTTTTTTTCAATTTTTCTTCTTTACTGATGTTTAGTACTGCGATCAATTGTCGAATTTATGGCCATTTTCAGCAACCTTTTTGAGGTTTTTCTCAAGCCATACTTTCTCGAGGCCTACAGACCACTTAGAAAAGGAGACATATTTGTGGCTCGCGGTGGTATGAGAGCTGTTGAATTCAAAGTTGTTGAAACCGACCCCCAGCCATACTGTATTGTAGCACCTGACACTGTCATTCATTCAGAAGGTGACCCTGTGAAGCGTGAGGTGAGTGTTACTCAAGTTGAGTGGTTGTGGATGTCTGTGATAGATTTACTGGTTTAATATGGGTTAAGTCTTTTCATATTTTGCCATGATCATTCACAATTTTCAAGTGCTGATAATCATTCTACTGTTCGTTATATAAATTTGTTTTGTTAAAGTTGTATATATTGTTTTGTTTGTGTCAGGAGGAAGAAGAGCAGTTGAATGAGGTAGGATATGATGACATTGGAGGCTGTCGCAAGCAACTCGCACAAATCAAGGAGATGGTAGAACTACCATTGAGACACCCTCAGCTTTTTAAAGCTATTGGCGTAAAGCCACCTCGTGGAATTCTTTTGTATGGACCACCAGGTGAGATAAAGCCGCTGTAGTTGTATATGTATTATTTCGTATCGCTGTTATCCGCTACGCTTAATTTTTTCTCATGTTGGTTAGTGTGTGACTGCAATTTGTTATCCTGACCGCGGGGCAAATAGGGAGTTGTCTACACTGCCATAATTCACTCTGTCAGCAGTGGTATTGAGGTTTTGTAAGTGGTTCATATATGGTCAATTATAATCCGTGCTCCATAAATGTTTGTTATGACTAGCATTATTTCGACTAGCAATTCCACACTAAATGCACATCCATACTTATGGCATTATATTTGGAGAACTATTCAAACATTTTCGTGATTGTATGACTTGGTTTTATTGGGATACATCTATTATTTGCTTGATAGTGAGCAATAGAAACCGTATATAGAGCTAGTAGTCCTGCGAAACAGAAACTAGACTGTTTTCCAAGTATTTGCCATAATGTTAACGTTTCCGAACCCTGGAACTGCTTTCTAAGCTTTAACAATTACTATCCATGTAGTTACATGGTCATATACATGCGGCATAGTGTTATAGTACATACTATATACAATACTGAAATCTGTGAGAGAGTAATGACCGCTGAACGGCGAAGCACACTTGGGCAAAAACCAAAAAGGCAAATTCAAATATCAGAATAGCTAAATGATGGAAAACGTAAATTCTTGGTAGATGATAGAGGAATGACCAAATTCCATTCAATAGTAAAAAAGCTGTCTTGAGCTTATCTTGATTGAGATAATTATTTTGTGGTCGGCATCAACCAGCTTGTTGCTAGGGCACTTTTATAGCAATAGACTGAGCACTTTCATTCATGCCTGGGATTCGAGACTGACAGTGCATTACTTTACATATGTATGCAAGTGGAGGTTACTGAAAATCTGCGATAAAGCTAAGCCATGATAGTTCAGAGCTGCATAATAGGAGATATTACTATAAATTATTCTCACGAAATGTATGTTAATCTATTGTTTTTAGGAACTGGAAAAACTCTGATTGCCCGAGCTGTAGCAAATGAAACGGGAGCTTTTTTCTTTCTCATAAATGGACCAGAGATTATGAGCAAGTTAGCTGGAGAGTCGGAGTCAAATTTGAGAAAAGCTTTTGAGGAAGCAGAGAAGAATTCTCCAGCTATAATATTTATAGATGAACTGGATGCCATAGCTCCAAAAAGAGAAAAGGTGAGTGTAACACTTTCTGTAGCTAATACTACCGTTTGTGCAGATTTAGGTAGATACTTGCTAATATTGAACATGTGGATTTTTATTACAATTTCATGTTAATCCTATATTAAAGATTTTATCAAGTTACTAAATCCTGGTCCCTGTCAATTAGCTGTCATGATACCTGCAATAAACTAAGTATTATCAAAGGGGTTTTCCCATTTTCTATTTGTTTACTTTAGGTAATGCATATGTAACATTTGTTGTTTAGACACATGGAGAGGTTGAGAGACGAATAGTTTCACAGCTATTAACTCTCATGGATGGACTCAAGCAGAGGGCACACGTGATTGTCATGGCTGCGACAAACCGACCAAATAGCATTGACGGTGCTTTGCGACGATTTGGTGGGTATTGCATACTATGTTTGGGGCTCCTACATATGGTGTATAGTGAAGTACAATATAATATAATCTGTCAGCTGTCAATTCCCCATTCTTAATCAGGTGTTCATTTAACTGTAGCGTGGGTTGCGGACTTACATAGAGACTTACATAAAGACTTACATATTCACCATGAAAGATTTTGACTTGATTATTTACTATTTTCATGACTTCCTTAACCCAAATATACTGTGCTTGCAAGTTGACACAAAATTTAAATTAGAACCAAGCTGTCAACAATGTGACCATGCCAAGGTACCTGTGCAAATTTTTTTTACAAAGATATTTTGATTGTGTTAAAGGCTTTACTTGCTAAAATCTTGCTAAATGCTTAAAAGATTTCATAAACCCAAAAATGATCAGCACATGATTCTTTGTTATTTGCTCATTTCGTGTTGTGTAAATATGCTTTGGTAGCAATTTTCATTGATCCCTTCACATATTCCATTGGAACGTCGTGCATAAATGGTTGACACAGTCCTACTTCGTTAGAATTTATGTTTAGTGAGGAACTGGTGTTTAGTTATGATTAACTATTACATGTATGCTGAAAAGTCGAGCTTGTTGTATCCTGCCACTTCGTTTTGCAAAAACATTAATGGATTTTTTAAATGTTTTCGTTTTACAGTCTCCAACCAGTTTTAAGTGTGTGTGTGGTTGGCAGATTAGTCAACTTCACAGAGTAGAAGAGGCTACTGTGATGACTTTTGAATTATGACTTACTAGCTTCGCTACGATTAGCAACTTACCGACGCGTTTTATTTTGGCCTTTTCACACATTGCATTTGATAGTCTTACTATTAAGTGGGTTTGTCCAGGATCTGAAAAATGTAAGTACAATCGCTCCCACACATACATACAAATGGATCACATAAATCTGATAGTGTATAAATTTAGTCAATTGCATGATAAACCATGCATGGCTTCACAAACGTGTTAAGGTTGTAATACATTTAGAGTTAGTTTACGTATATGACAAAACACGTCGTCTAGTCTTATCTGGCTCATCTTGCAACAACGTCAACACCGAGTAACAATGATTTAGCACTATCATCAAGGTTCCCTAAAACTCTAGACTTAATGTATTTTGTAATAATATTTATTTCTATAGATTCTATAACTTGTACTTTTGCATTTATCGATTTGTTTGCTAGCTAAATATTATAAACTATTTTAATAATGTTCTATTTGTGAAAATTACATCCATGCAAAAACATTTGAGTGAAACTTAAATGAATCTGTGTTATTCACAGAAGCCGTAATAACAAACTTTGTGATACAAGTGTATTATCTTCAATCAAAATTTAGTAGAATGTAAACCTATTAAGAAATCGATTGTTAATTTTTTCAATTCCAAAGCTATATCAGCCATTTCAATGGGAATTCCAAATATCATTGTATTGGGTAATGTATCTGACTAGTTAATTTCATAAAATTGAGATGTAGTCATCAATTTTGTAGTTTGAATTGCCTTATCTCGCAATTTGTTGTTCATCTCTTTCCGACTTTTTTGCGTTCATCAAATACGGCCCTTTTGGGCTGGTTGATGATTTCCTCTAACGAAAGGTCTATTTGGTTGGATGGCTACATGGCAGTTAGCTTTGAATGATCTCTGCTTTGATCCCATCTGTTCCGCACTATGTCATCTGATTTAGATTCAAGGAAAAATTGGCGTGAATGGCATTAGCAGGCTACAAGGGTAGAGAGCATTTATTAACAAACAAATAGAACTGAGCTGGAAATGAATATTTAACCTATGTTGCTAGTTAGATTCGATATATTTGGCAATGTCTGAATTAACGAAGGTGGTGTGGCGCGCTTTCTTACTTACACCATAAGGTTAACTGACAGCATTTCAAGACTACATTCATAACAATACAGTCAGAATATTTCATTTTCCTGCAATAATTTGTAAAACATAAACCCTCCTTGACACGAACACTTGCAATGTAAGCTTTTAACTGTGATCTATGGAAAACATTTTTTCGTCAAAACAAGCCTATGAATTACTGATGTCAGTGATGTGGACTAGACAATACCTGAACATGAGGCAAATGGGATTATTATAATTACTTATTACATCACAACAGGGATTTTATAAACTTGCCAATAAACTGAGTAATATAAACTAACAATACAAGTAAGATTAGCCTTTGAACTAGTAATACTTACTGAGCACTGTAATAAGTTATCAGTCTTTGTGAACTAGTAATACTCACTGAGCACTGTAATAAGTTATCAGTCTTTGTGAACTAGTAATACTTACTGAGCACTGTAATAAGTTATCAGTCTTTGTGAACTAGTAATACTTACTGAGCTCTGTAATAAGTTATCAGTCTTTGTGAACTAGTAATACTCACTGAGCACTGTAATAAGTTATCAGTCTTTGGGAACTAGTAATACTCACTGAGCACTGTAATAAGTTATCAGTCTTTGTGAACTAGTAATAGTTATTGAGCACTGTAATATGTTATCAGTCTTTGTGAACTAGTAATAGTTACTGAGCACTGTAATAAGTTATGTGTGTAAAAATGATGAACTCTCAGAAATCATCTTTTAAAACCTTGGGAAAGGTTTCGAATTGACAATTTTTCTATAATCTAGCCTCAAAAATAATTATAGTGTCGTATCTGTTCCAGCTTGGACAGTTTGCACATATTACGAATATTTCTGTTCATTTTCGTGGTTTGAAGATTGTTGAGATTCACTAGACGATTATTGAACCAACAATTTGTAACGTTAAGCACTACTGGTAATTTAATTTTAATTGTTCAAGCTGTCAGTTAACCATTAACAGAGCTGAATGTAAAAATGTGATTCAGAAGATTATAAAGTTTTCAATAAAATTAAATTATTTCTTTACAGGGCGCTTTGACAGAGAAGTTGATATCGGAATACCCGATTCACTCGGTCGCCTTGAGATTTTACGGATACATACAAAGAACATGAAGTTAGGTGATGATGTCGATCTGGAGCAAGTAGCCAGTGAGACGCATGGACATGTCGGAGCAGATCTGGCAGCTTTGTGCTCAGAGGCTGCCCTTCAACAGATTCGAGAAAAAATGGACTTGATAGACCTTGAAGACGATCAGATAGATGCTGAGGTCATGGATTCCCTTGCTGTGACACAAGAAAACTTTAGAGTATGTAGCCTAGTTTTTCATATGGTATATAGTTTTTTATCTGAAATTTAGCATATGATAAACTTAATTATAACCAACAGTCTAGGGAAATTAAGTTTCTGAGTCTACGAAACAAAATCAATTCTAGAAGTAACCATGATCTCATTGTTCTTGTTATCTTGAAGTTACAACTCACCAAATCGAACTTGTCTTATCCGGTCTCTACTCTAGTTTGTTGTTATGCTTATTTTTACATTTACATGATTTTAGTGGGCACTAGGGAAGAGCAATCCGTCTGCTCTTCGAGAGACAGCGGTTGAGGTGCCTAATGTAACATGGAATGATGTTGGAGGTTTGGAGAAAGTAAAACAAGAGCTTCAAGAACTTGTTCAGTACCCTGTTGAGCACCCTGAACAATATCTTAAATTTGGGATGACCCCGAGCAAAGGAGTGCTGTTTTATGGCCCGCCTGGTATGAGTTCAGCTTTTTAGTGCTCTCACACAGTTGTTTGTTTCTGCATTGGCTTGCATAATTTCCTTTATGAAAAGCCAACATATTTTTGATGTTTTGGTTTACTTACATATGCTTAATAAGATTTCTTATATGCACATGTGCGTATATTGGCACGTTTGTTGTATTATAACATGTTGATAATTGTATTGGACCTATACACAGTTTGTTACTCTGTAGGTTGTGGTAAAACCCTGCTTGCCAAGGCTATAGCGAATGAGTGCCAAGCCAACTTCATTTCAATAAAGGGACCTGAGCTTCTAACCATGTGGTTTGGTGAATCAGAGGCTAATGTCAGGGAAATATTCGACAAAGCCAGGTCTGCTGCTCCATGCGTGCTGTTCTTTGATGAGCTCGACTCAATTGCAAAGGTATTTAGTGCCTAATTTTTTTTGCTGAAATAATAAAAGTTCTGTTTTATATGAGCATCCTAGTGAATGGTCATCAATGCATGCGCTAATAATGTACTTTTCAGTTCAGATGCTTGTCCAAACTTATCATCGTAGTTTGCTTATTGTGGCTGCTGAATATTGTCATTCAAATTTTAGGCCCGTGGTGGCAGTGTTGGAGATGGTGGGGGAGCGGCTGACAGAGTGATAAACCAGTTGCTGACAGAGATGGATGGAATGGGAGCTAAAAAAAATGTTTTCATCATTGGAGCCACAAACAGGCCTGACATTATAGACTCTGCAATTCTACGACCTGGCAGGCTTGACCAACTGATATACATTCCTCTGCCAGATGAAGGCTCTCGTGTTTCTATCTTCAAGGCTAATCTCCGAAAATCCCCTGTGGCTCAGGTAGAAAATGAACTAATGTTGATGTGTATTTGTAACAGGCATACTAGTGCAAATGACTAATGAGTCAATCGGCTGCATCTATTTCAATCATTTTCAGGATGTTGATGTTGCCTATTTGGCTCAAATGACTAATGGATTCAGTGGTGCTGATATCACAGAAATCTGTCAGAGGGCCTGTAAGATGGCTATCCGAGAGTCAATTGAACAGGAGATCAGACGAGAACGCGAAAGGGGTGCACATCCCTCTGCTGATGTCGATGTATGTTGTCAATTTGGAAGCCAATTTTGGAGTGAAGTGCTACATAGTGTTCAAACACAAGCAAATTATTTTTTTTGTTATATTTATTGTTTTACAAAACTTATGAATTTTAATGAATTTCCTTTACATGTAGATGGATGATGAAGAAGATTTGGTGCCGGAAATTACTCGGCGTCATTTTGAAGAAGCTATGAAGTTTGCTCGAAAGTCCGTTACGGAAGCCGATATCAGAAAATACGAGCTCTTTGCGCAAACATTGCAACAGAGTAGAGGGTTTGGTGGAAACTTCCGCTTCCCTGGCCAAGCAGATAGTGGAAGTGGAGGACAGGGTCAGCAAGGGGGTCCTAATGATAACTTTCCTGAAGCTGATGATCTATATGGATAACATGTGGCATACCATTCATTGATGAGCTGTATAGTACCACTGGGGTTCAGGACAGGCAGTGTAATTCCCAACGTTGCTGTGATGAGACACTTTCTTCATTGTGGCCATTGATCCTGGTTGCTTACTGTTGACTATCACACAAGCACTTGAGTAGAATGTCTACTGCCGTTAGCTGTTTCTGTTCATAGATATGTTGGAAATGGTGACTCAATGCACTCAACTTCAGTAGTAATATAAACTTATTATATTTTGATATCTTATAAATATGTCATGATCATTGTTTAAAAACATGTATATTAATTACCCTATTAGAAATGCTTCCAGTTTCAGCTCAAATGTTATAGTAATATAGACATTTTGAAACATGGCTTTTCAATTTTGTGGTTGCAATTTTTTTGACTAAAATGTTGTAGTTATGTTGAAACAATCTTGTCCACCATGATTGAATGCAATATAATGGTGGCTACTGATGACATTGCAAATCTATTTGTGGCTGTTTCGTTTTCTGTGGATTGCAATTTTATAGCAGAAAATGTTTTCCAGATCACCACGAACATTTTGCATCAGGTTGCATTCAAGAAATGCTAGTACGGCTGACGGGCTGCACATGTGTTCGCATTACTAGATTAGTAAAGGCTGCCATAATGGTTGCTAATACCAGAGAGATTTTGCCTGAGTGAGATCTGTTAGTGCTACATTTGCGATGATTTTCCACTGATCGAATGTACAGTATCTTAGCCTGTAGTGATTTTTATGAACTGTAGAAATGCCAATAGAAACCTCTACAGGCGGTGGATACATAAAAGCGTTGGTTAAAAAATTGAATATGGAACAATGCTGAAAACATTACCGTAACAATTGTTTAGACACCATTATGAGCAGTCTTTTGAGCCCATTTGTGATGTGAAAATGTCAATTGATAAGATTCATGCATGTCATTTCTGTTGAATGAGAGCTTGTTGTAAACTAGCCTTCTCAATGCAAACTAAGTCAGCCTGCGTCTGTTGGACAAACTTAATCTCCATTGTACTTATAGATATACACTATCACCATAGATATAGTAAAGGGTTTACTATATCTATGACTATCACTAAGGTTTGTTGCATTGATACACCATATCAAAAATGATACACCGTATCAAGAATGATACACCATATCTTATTGGTCATACACCGTATCAAGAATGATACACCATATCTTATTGGTCATACACCTGTGATCTCAGTGCTGAATAACATACCAACTGTCACTCTTTATACCTTTCGTAGTTACGGTGGTGATACAAAATATGGAACCGCCTCAAATATTTGTTACATCGCAATGAATTGTGAGTTGTATTTGTTTTTCTACAATCAAGAATTTACATAATTATCAAGAATTATATATCATTTCAATTGTCACAATGTTGGCTCTTTGATAAACTTAGTTAAAAACCACATCTTATTTTCTACAAAAATATTATTAGAGGTTTACTGAAGGCTGTTAGAGAATCACTGTACAGCTGTCATTTGTATTAAATAGTGTCTCAACAAAATTCATAAAATAACATCTTTCTCTTCTTTGACAATGCTTTTATTGTGGATTAAACTAAAGACAGGGTTTGGTAGCCTTGAAAAGAGCTGTTTTGGTCTTTAAGATGATGTGTACTTAATTGGCCAGCCTTTGTTGTCAATCACTGCTCGGCAGCGCTTGGGCATACCATCTGTCAGCGTCTGAAGCTCTTCAGGTGTCACTACTCCATGCCAGGATTGCACAATCAGCTCCATCAACCTTATTTTATAAGTTGGTTTGTCTTTAGTTATGAGATTGCCTATTCTGTTCTACAAATTCTCAATTGAGTTAAGGTCTGGTGACTGAGCAGGCCAGGTCAGAGTGTTAACATTATTGTCAGCAAACCACTTCTTTACTCTTCTGGCTGTTTGGCATGGAACATTATCTTGCTTGAACAGCCACTCTCTATCAAACAGACTTCTAGCAGATGATATCATCACACTTTGTAGTACTCCACAATATTTATCTGCATTCATCATACCATCAACAAAATGTAATCTACCAGGGCTAGCAGCGAAAACACAAGCTCACAACCTTACAGAGGTGGGATGCTTGATCATAGGTAGAATACATTTTGGTTTAAACGCTTCACCAGGTCTCCCTGTTGCCACAGCGGTTTTGCGCAGTAAATGTGCTCTCATCACTGAATAATGCTGCTCTCCAGGCTTCTGGTGACCAATTAACATGGTCTTTTGCCTACTGTAGATGAGCCTTTCTTTGCCGAGATGACATCAAATGTTTTCTATGAGCTTTACAGCCTCGTAAGCCATTATCTCTTAATGATTTGCAAACAGTTGATGATACTAACGTTGTATCTGTTGATTCTTTCAACTCTCTGGCCAGTTGAGGACTGGTTAGATGCCTATTAGCCAGGGAAAGTCTCACTAAGTCTGTTCCTTCTTCTACCAACCCTTTCTTCAACTTGACCAGTTTCCATTCATCAGCAGATTGTTGTAAATACACCCTTCTTAGAGCAGTCTGTCTCTCTTGCAATTTCCCTCTGCGATTTCCCTTGCTGATGAAGGTAAATTATTACAGCACGCTTTTCTTTCGTGAGATGTTGAGGCATGACGATGAAGTTATTAAAATTACTTTTAATGAGAGCAGAAGGACTTTTAAATACTACTTGGGTTTGTTGCGTAATGCGCAATGTCTCACTCGATGCAATTATTGTCTTAAATCGTTAATCAATTGTTAAACTGAGCAGATTAAAAATTTTGGGAATTTTACACATCATTCACCAGACTACTATTTATGAGATTAAGTGACTCGTTATGAGACACCCTGACTAGTTGCGCCTTCAACTGCACTAGTGATGGAATTATCTTTGGATATAGAACAAAAATTATACAATGTGATAGCTGATAAAAATTCCTTTCTAACGAAATATTGTTTTCTATGTTTACACCAAAATAACTAATATGATCGCCATTATAGCGCATTATGTACTGAAACACAAAGGCAATTCCATAACTTGTACCCAGGAGACTCACTCTCTTTTATTCATCCCCAAGGGCTAGTCTGAGATGTTATCAAATGCACCCTTTCTACTGACTTACACTTTAATAAAAAGCTACCCCTTATCACTTTATCACCACAGACTAATGACTCCTTTTTTGCTAATGAATACCCCTTTCCACTGTGTGGAAAGGAGTATTCATGTACCAAGCTAAAAAACATACCCTTTTTATGAAAACACTCTAGAGTGTCAGGCCACCAAAATACACCCCTACAACGTGCTTTTTTCGTCGAGACCTCAGGGATGAAAGTTGAGACTGAACCCCTTTGAGAATTTGTATCACCACTGTACATATACATTTCAACAATGATATACAGCCCCCCCCCCCCCCCCATGGGGGGCTGTATATCATTGGTTTCAAAAGCGTCGCCCGCAACAGTGAACATTGGATGAAAAGATTTCGCGCTTCTCTAATCGAAAATCAGAGTTGTGTACTCATGCCACTAAAAATTTATTACGGCACGTGGGTGGTCTGCTGATAGCCTAGGTGGTCGAGAACAAAGCAAGCTTCTGCGGTTGTCGATCAAGACAAACAGTATCATATTACTGGTGGGCGGAGTTTACCACCCTGTCGTTTAGTAAGCCGAGTTGACAAATTGCAGGTATATAAACCCTGTACAAATTTCGTCGCGACCCGCTAGTACGATATATAAGCTGTGTGATCGGATTGGAATTGGGAAGGGAAACAAAAGTCACGAAAACTTTATAATAAGAACCGTTTTTAATAATACCCACACGATATTTTTGTTGTTAGGTTCACTCGAGCCTGCTAGTTTCACCTTTACTATAACTAAACACGCTTTAAAAGCTTTTTCAAGTAAAGAATTCTTTCGGCTGATCAGCTTTCATCTAGATAGTCTCTTCTGCAACTGACCAACTGTTCGGTGATAAGCTTTGGAGAAACGCATTGCAAGTATAGTGTTGCAATTCTTGAATTTGTTGCATAACAAATTTGTTGAAGTATGTAGTTTTGGGGTTTTGCTATCATTGTACAGATCACCTATGCTTTTGGTGTGTTTACTATTTTAGGATCCATCTATTTAATGCATTGATAAATGATGATGTTTTGTTTTAGATTATTGTTCCGACTGCTGTAAGACTCGCAGGATATTAAATGAAGAATTAGCTTGTTTCTTTTTGATGCAATTATCAAGATGCCAGATTTTATAAGAAGTTTTTAGGCTAAATAGGAAACCTTCTACATGCTTCTGCCAAGCAAACTCATGTATGTGCATTAGGTAAGAAGTGCATATAGGTATATTTTGCTGTAATGTGCTATGTAACCATGTAGCTAGGTTTGATAATTCAAAAACAGTGACAATCTTTTTGTTTTACTCTGTTGCAACATCATTTGTGAACACTCACTTATATAAACGGAGAAATTGTCATTCTAAGCCTTGCCATCTCTCAAACTGCTCTACTCTAGGCCTAATTATGTTTCAAAAACCTTTATCAGGACATGTAAAAAGTTTCTTTACAAACATTACAACAAAAATGTTGTCTTATATTTGTTTAGACAAGTCGTGACAAAACAACATTGGTGAAGACCCTTTAAGAAACATGTATTGTCACCTTTTTCACTTTTGTCTTGCAAACAAGATACTATAATGTTTCTGCATAATCAAGTACTAATTTATAACCAAAAGAATTATTATCCCAGTTTGTTGTAACAATAGGTAAAACATAAAATCAATGAAATCAAATGAAAAAATCAAATTTTTTAACACACAACATAAAATTTGAGCAAATATTTAATTCAACATTAATGCGTTTTGTAAATTCATAGTTAAATACGTATGTATGCAGGTTTCTGTCACATAGCTGGTTTTAGGCTTTAGTGTTTCATACTTTGCTTATACAGTTTTAAAATCGTCGACTCCGCAAAAATCCAGGAATTTGTTTAGTAGTGAAAAAGGTGAAAGGGATGTGAAGAGAAAATGCATGACTGGATTGAAAATAGAGAAGATAGGTATGATAGGGGATGATAAGTGAAGTGATAATGATAAGTGAAGATACATAAAAATAAAGACTATTAAATGTAGAAACAAAATACAGTCAAACATGGATAACTCGCCCACGGATAGCTCAAACACATGGTTAATTCGAACGGTTTCTTTGGTCCGTTCCCATGTAATGGTAAATTGCTATAGATAACTCGAACTCAACACTGTTAACTCGAACTGTTTTTTGCCCAACGGCTACCGAAACGGTTGTTATCGCTTTAGAAAATCACTTTATTTCAAGCCATAGAGGTAAACCTCAACTTTTCGTAATTCATAAGCGTCGTTATTACCACCATCGGCAAAATATTTTTGTCAACGACTTTTCTAAAGGTTTGGTGAAATTTGATTTATACCAAACATCCGCTTAACGATTGCCCTTCCGAAGTGAGGTAAAGTGAGGTAATCTTTGCATAAACTTCAAGAAAAATCGGCAAAATTGATCGTGGGTAAAACGCTCAAAAGAAAAAGATGTCTTTTCTTTTGAGCATTTCAACAACGATCAAGTTTTGCCAATGTCAATCTAAAAAACGTCCTGGCAATAACATCACCTCAAACAACAAACCAATCTCAAGTGATAGAAAAATCTCTATACTTTTTGATAAAAACGTTTTAAACTTTGCATTAGAAGCATTTAATTTGAAACAAGCCAGTTGTGCTTTTGATTTATATTATAGTTTGTATATGTACATGTATCTACTAATAAATAAGTAAATACATGGACTTGTGACAGTGCTCTGATAACTTGAACGCTCTGATAATTCGAACACTTTTGCTTGGTCCCGTGAAGTTCGAGTTATCCATGTTTGACTGTATGACAAAGTTGTGTTAGTGTAAAGTTTATGTAGTTAACAATAGATTAGCTCCATATCTCTATCGCCACCTTTACACGAGTGTCCGCTGGCTCATGTGCGGCAAAGGCTACGCATTCGTTTGCCTGTACAAGCAAAATGTGAAAAAAAGCATTTTTTACTGATTATATATATATTTTAATTTAGTTTCTTATATTTATAGCGTCTTATGTAGTTTCTTATATTCATAGCTTTTTATGTCTAGCTTTATGTCTATATAATGCATTTGTTTGACTGCTATATATATATAATGACTTTAAGTATTTTTATTAAGTTTTTGAACACTGGAATGAATTAAACAAAATACAAAGTATCATTATAGGAATGTTTTATCATAGACCGGTTTTTACATACAAACATTTTTGCGGAATATCTTTGTATGAACTACCTTGTGTTATTGCGTGCAATATCAGCATTGATGATGTTATATATATGTTTACATGTTTTACTCACCGTAGGTTTCTGAAGTCTATTCTTAAAACAAGAAATATCCTAAGATAAATTGCTCAATTGGCGCAAACACAAATAAAAGAAAAGTTTTTAATGTCACGCTTGGTAGACCTACAAAAGTGTATCAAGATTGTTCTTCATAAATACTTGTTGAACTGTGAGATTTAGTAAGGTAACAGGTTTTTTGCAGTCACTCTTAAAATTATTGGTTTGATGTATTTCCTTCTATGGTGCACTTGCTAACAAACACAATCTTTTTTGGGTTGTTTCATAACAAGCCTCTAATGCTAACTAGATAATAAAGAGTATTTTGCCAATTGTCTGCTCTGTGTTTTTGTAATTAGCAGTTTAACATAAGTAAGTTATGAAATGAAAGTTATTTTATATTTTTTACTTAATTTTTTATACCACTAAAGATTAGGGCTTATTTGGTGATCACTCATGATTCTGAAGAGGTATAGAGTTAATTATAACTTCAAAAATATGGTAATAAATTTAATACTACTTACTTTATAACATATTTGTTAAAGATTGACGATGTAGTGGCTTTGCTGGTTAAGCTGATGCTTACAGCATAACGATGGGTGCATGGACTCAGCAGGAATTCCATCAGACATTACAAGTAAGTCTAGCAAGCTTTACTGCCTGCTGCAAAGCGCTGTAACGCTTTCAAGAATGGATGCCGATAGATCTTTTTGCTATTTTTACCTAGTCTTTGCGAGAAGCTTGTCTTTTAATGTTGATAAACTGTTGCAGTCATATTCGCCAAGCTGTTGGATTTATGAAAAAATCGCCTGCCTAAAATACAGATTATTGATTTGCCAAGGTTAGATGGTACTCGGAGCAGACTCATAAGTCTCAGAGACCAAAATACAAGCCTGTTAAGAGTTAAGAAAACTATTTTTCTAAATGCACTATAAATTGGCGATGGAAGGAAAAGAACAATAACAATTTGTCAGATTGTGAAACTATTTGGAGCTGTTTAAAAGATTTTTGCAGAGCTTGTGTGAACTGCCCCACTCCAAGAAAATGAGATGATGTACTAGTAGGATCATATCTGTTTATTCTGCTTCAGAATGGCTCTACATCTACAACTGAGCCAGAGTTGAATACAAGAACCAGCTGGGTGGATGCTCATATAGCTTTATCTCTGGTTAAACAAGTAAGTTTAATAGTAGACGCCTTGGATGTTTGCTATTATCCACTATTGTTCACTTGTTTGCATGGTTTGCGCTTGTGTTTTTGTTAGCAAATAGTTTAATGGTCCCATAATGATGCTGATCCACTTTTTAAGTTTATCGAATAGTTTGCTGCTCACTCGACTAGATAGCGAAGGATGATGTTTTTTATTATCTACTTAGGGCACTGTGACAGGAAACAAATGTGGACTCCTTCTCAGAGACTACGCTCAACAAAGGCTCTATAAGTTAGGTCGTTTCCAGCAGAGACATTGTGGGAAAGTGCTGATTATCGGTTTGCTTTTCCTCTCCCTACTCGGTGTAGGTCTAAAGACTGCCACATTTGAAACTGATCTCATGGAATTATGGGTAGAAGGTAAGTATCATTTGTTTAACAGAAACGCTACCTCAAAACTATTTACTGTTCAAAAAAGCAAGTAACAAAGTTTTAAGTAACATTGTTTTTATGTTATTCGTAGTAGTACAGAATATTAGTAATTTTTAAAACTATTTTAGTATGTTTCACCGCAGCAGCTCTATTTTCTCACACCTTTGTTCAGAATAATGAAGCGAGTAGATGCTTTTTTATCATCTTTCCCATCAGATAATGGGTTTAAATTAGTATACACATGAAATGCAAGTTGAATATTGACCTATCAAAACTTGGCACAGTTGGTAGGAATAAGAAGCTTTTGTTCAAGTTTAATAAAATATAGTATTTTGTGCAATATTGACCATAGACATAGGGCGCTAGACTATAACTGAATTGGCATGTGAAATCTTATGTAAAAGCATTCTGAGCAAAGATTGTAACCAACAAATATGTTTATCATTGTACGTAGATGAGGGACACAGTCTAGTAAATTAAAAGCAGACCTTTTAACCTACCTTTTCGGTAATGTGAGATTTGAGTGCAACTAAGCATTTCTGCAAGTATGATTAGTTGGCACATCAAATGAATAATGATGGTTACATGATGGAATAACTAACTAGCTGTCAAATCTTATCATGAAACCCTTTTATAATTGGAACCTTCTTATGCTATTTTAGTGTCATAAAATGCTGTTGCAAAAACCAACATTCACTCAACAAAAATTTTGCTGAACACCCTTGCTGCTCCATAACTCGGGCATCCTCCTGTTTTGTTGTTTGGTGAGTTTGTCCATTAAGGGCATACACACAGCGTTGTATTTAGGTGGTTTAAAAATGGACAGCTGAAGAAGATTCAAAATTACTTCCAACCTGCAATAGCTTTAAAAAATATATCTAGAATCATTCATTTGTGTCCGTTTATTTGTACTTAAATTAGCATTGCTTGATGATCTTATGAACTGGCAAAAGGTTTTTCTCTATAAAATTTTTTCATTTAGTCATTGAAAATGGTTTTCATTTGTAATAAAGAATCCCTAAAATTTGGTAAAAATATTTGCTAAGGATTAACTTATTGTTTAATAATGCTGTAAATAGTCAATTAGTTCTCACATTTCATGGCACCCAAAATGGATATGAGACAAAATGGCAATGGACACTAACCGGTGAGAGGCTTCGATACAAGCTGATAGACTTGTCTAATCAGCTCTGTGCAACTGAATATCTTAAATATTATCAGGCAATGGTAGCTTGCTGGTTTTCCTGCTGAATTCTATCTATGTAGAAAACTAAGTCCCAATCAACTTGTGCAAGTATCTTGATTGGCATGTAAAGTAATTGTCTGAATCACCAACTACCCAACCATCTTTCAATATGAGATTTTTTGAAAGGTATTAAGGAATAATAAAAAAATAGTGTCTGGTGATTAGCACAAATGGGGAATCCGTAATCATTATCAATGAATGATAAGTAATGAACGTATATACAGGTATAAAACTTTATATTATGACAGCCAAATGTTTTGCTCCCAAATGAAAGGTCTAGGATGACAACATGCACCAGTTACTCATTTATATCAGCTTTATGGCCAAATTTCGCAAATAATATAGCTACAATAAAACCAGAGATCTATCATTGGTAAAATTGCCACATTTACTTCTTTGATAAAAAATGTACAATGCACGCACAACTGTCTCTGATGTGTTGCTGTACAGATGAGTCATTTTGGTTATTGCTTGTTTAATCAGTCTCAGAACACATTAGTGATTAGTAGTGTCTATACTGGCAAAGGTGACAGACTCTTTATATTCCAAAGGTGACAGACTCTTTATATTCAGCAACTAACGCGTTTTTTATCTCACCAATAAGACTGGTTTTAGTGACTATATTTTACAAAACTTTATACTAAGGATTTAATGATTTACTTACTGATTTATTTTAGAAGTAGATTATCTACATTTGTGACTCATTTTGAAATTTAAATTTGCGAAAGATTGGTTATTTATTCGTTCTTAATACTGGGCTAAATCAGTAAGTATTTAAAATGTTTTTTTGACTATTTCCAGTGTTTTATTTGGTCAACGCTATTACTATTCTTTTATTACCTGTTCCCATTTATCACTTCTGATTGGTGGAAACCAATCAGCTGTAGTATTCTGATGTCGATATGTTGTTTTTCTGGACAGATGGTGGAGAAAATGCTTGAATGATTTTATGGCTCTTGTGTTTGAAGCATCATGAAGTGTCTTATTTCCTTATGAATATTTACTATAAGCAAAGTACCAGAGACCTTACCAGCTTGCACTCTGTTTCACTGCTATTTAAGCCCAGTCCAATGATGCGTGTGTATGGCTGTGAACTGGATGCCAGCTTTTTAACAATTGCCTGCCAATATCTTCTAGTGTAAACAACTAACCACAGCCACTGGCAGTCGTTGATCGGACCACCCTGGTAGCTTCAGTTACATTGTATTTGTGTACTTCTCATATATCAGCACCTCTCTACTTGAGAAACGATCTGCGCATCCTCAAGTGTTTTATTGTCTATGAATAATGGTCATGATATTTCTCTCCAGCTTTGAGTGGACAGCTCACTTTAGGGTATAAAAAGCTCTGCTAGTGTCAAATGGAACAATAGGTACCTGTAATGACAGATCTCTGTCTGGCAAATCTATCAGTCTGTATGTCATTACAGATAAAGAAATAGAACACACACGTACATTGTTTTTGGCCCGTGTCGTATAGGCTTTAGTATTTTGTGACAAGCAAAATGATGTTTGAAATGCATAATAAACATTTACATAATACAAATATCCTTCTCTTACTTGCAAAATATACTGTACACGATTGTTTAAAATTAATCGAGCTGGAAAGCCACAAAGCTCTGATCTAACACAATTCCTTAGAAAGTATTCTAGGAGATACGCGTGAACAATATTTTTCATTCTTTTACTACCACAAGACACCTGAAGCCGGCGTCTGATTAGATCACTCGGCATTAAAATAGAAAATAATATTTATGTGGTTCTCATTGTTTTTAATAGGCCATAGCAATTTATTTGCTGTAATAGTTTGCCAATATATCTTAAACATGGATCCACTAAAATCACAAACATAGTCCTGTTTGAATGTTACAATTTTTAACTAAAATATTGTTCATAAACAGTTTGTTTTGCACATTGGTGAATTCGAGTGCTTTTAGATTTCCTGATTATGCTATTATAAAGGTACATGTATAAATGGAGGAGTAATTTTTTGTGCCCATGCATACCCATAAGTGTCGAGTTATCATCTGTGCACAGCTTTCGATGATAAACGATTGACATAATTGCTATATCAAATAGAGCAAAATCTGCAATTGAAGCCAATAACAAACGTCCTAGTCTTCTTTGAACACGCTTTTTACGGGCATTCAAGATAGACGAAGATCTCAGGCTACATTTTCTGATAACTTTATTTAGATGCATGGGCATAGCCTTTGTGGCAAGGTTCTTGTGGACCATTGTGCACCCCGATCATAGCAACGATCATGGTAATTCTGCAATTGTGAAGGACTGACGATTCGAATCTGAATGACATGCATATTCCACACTCACATATCCCCTACTAGCAGGGAAATCAACAGCATCTATTGCCAGCTTTACAAATATTGTATATACATGTACATGTATATAAGCATAATTTATCTGAAGAGCTCTTTAATTACGTTGTAAATGTTTCACAAAATAAGAGTATATGAGTATCTTGTAGTAGCATTCAATTTTTTAAAATAATAGATGGCAGATATGCAATTGAATGCATATGTATAAATTATATATATATGCATATATAATACATTTTTATATAATTATATATAATAAATATATATAAAATATATATACAATATAAATTAAAATCATGTTTTCTGGTCTTTAATAAATTGTAGTACGTCACCAAACTCAACAAACATTATTTCTCTGAAACATCATGATTGTAGTAGATCTAGTATTAGACGCCATTAGATGTATATTACAGGCCGACTAATTCTGATTCTAGACTTAAATTTGTTCTGGTTACAGATGGTGGAAGGCTGTCTAAGGAGTTAGAGTATACCAAGTCAGTACTTGGAGAGAACTATGGTAGTTCAAGTCAAGTCATCGTGCAGACACCCAATGATCAGAAAAACAATATCCTTACTAAAACTTCTCTTTTGCGACATTTGGAGGCTGTCATGAAGGCAACACAGGTTGAGGTGCATCTTTTCGACAGGTAATTCCTGAATGAAAGCTGATCAGTGAAAGCTGTGTTACTCTGCTTCTCAGTCAGCCAATCAATCTATCTCGCAGCGGACAAAGCTATGTTCGATGCAGGCAGTTATGTATTTCCAATAGTATTCAACAAGTAGGGTTTAGCTTGCATCATTTGTTTTATTGGCTTAATTTGTTCGATGCTGAGTCCCTGAGCACACATCATTTTTAAAGTTAACAGAATTTACTAACCCGCGATTGCAATATTTTCTTTTGGTTATTGAAATGGTAGTAGATTGTTAAAAAGAACCTTGAAAATTTGATTTCATCGGATATTGTTTAAATATTGCAGATTTCAATAAAAATTAGGGCTGGCTTTAGATACAATTTGATCATTACAATGAAATGCTCCTTATGGTCAGGTTTTTGTTATGGAATTGTAAAAATGTGTCATAAAATTTTATTTTAGAATTTGGACCTTTGACGACATCTGTTTCAAAGCGACACTTCCCAGTTTTGAGGATGTTCTTGCAGAAAGGGTATGCTCATCGCAAATAGTATAAACATCAACGACTTAACGCTGATTTGCTGTTGCTTGTAATTCTTTATCGCTCTTCTTTTTCGGTATTTCACTTGAATCGTAATGGCAACATCATGTAAAATACATGTAAATTCGTAATGATTCTGTGTTAATTAGAAATCCTAATAAAATCCTAGATTCTAAATTTTAATCCTAGTTAGAATGAGCTAACTTCTATATGTCACTTTACAATGGTTTATTCCTGGCTAATCACATATTTTTTAGATGATGGAGAAGATGGCGCCATGTGTGATCGTATCTCCACTCGACTGTTTTTGGGAGGGGAGTTTTCCACTTGGTCCTAAGCCTCCACTGGAACTGTAAGTTATATCAACACACTACATGCGCTCTGCTGTGTACTCTTTCAGCTACAGTCCATGACACTAATTTGATAATTAATTGGATATAAGTAAAATACAGCCCTGGACTGATGTCAGACCATCAAAGATCAATAATCATTGGCTCATTAAAACTGCTGGAATAGTTTTGATATTCCTAAAAATTCATTTGTCGAAAAGTCATCTTTGAAATATATATTATTATTATATCATGTGGCATTCAGAAGGTAGTGACTGCCGCTAAACAATAAATATGGTGAGTGAAAATTACAAGTAACAAAATGTTTCCACGAATACTAAAACTAATAAATCAATGTGAAAAAATAAAAGTGCGCAGTATAGGAATTTTGCAATCCGTGCCATTGTCTTTGACCTCTTTAACACTTCTGTTCAAGTTATTACATTCTTGCTCATCAATGCATAGAATGAGACATCATAGAGTAATCAAAAAAGCTTCGTCTGGTGGAGTGCCATAAGCCAAAGTGTCAAATATTACATTTTAATAATATAGCTAGATCAATATTTAGAATGTTGATGTAATTATGCTATGGTATGGTGGCTATCCATGGTCTCTTAAATGGCCAGAACATTTCTAATTGTATTCATTTTACAAATCTTTAATCAAAATGGCTGTTAAGGTTTTTAATCTTTAGTTCTCACCGAGGATATGGAAAGACATTCATCATATTTTCATTCCATAGGAATTTCTGTAAACTCACCGCTGTATTTCACAATCTTGTACCCAAGTCGGGCAGATTGTAAATAGACCAATTTATTTTGACCTGATTTGTCTGGCTCATAACAAAGACATTCAACAGTTGACCACCAATTTTGACGATGAAATGACCCGGCAGTTACATTAAATGTCTGCATAAGTTAACGGATGGATGCACCAAACGCTTGAGCAGTCTTTGTTGCTTGATTAGTGAGTGACACTTGATTTTAAAAGAACTATTTCTGTCAGTTGACAAAATTCATACTATTGTTCTTGTCCTCCATCTCCTGGGTGGCAGTGCAGCTTTTCAGTCTTTAAGTTAGATTGAGTTTCTTTGTTGTACTTAGCGAGGCGTAGATAGTTTTGTTAGTGTATTTTTGCAAAACTTAGGCTAATTCAACTCGCATACAAATTTAATGAGTTTTGATTTGCTTTGTTGTTGCGCAATTATATAAAGCGTGTATTTTACTTTCATAGACCCTATCGGTTTGGCTTTGAGCCACTGAGCTGGAAGAATATGAGTCCGCGGTTGCTTGTGGATATTTTGCGAGAGACAATGCCTTATAGCTTTGACGTAATTCAAGACACACTGCGAAGGGTATGTGGTCTCTCCATATTTTCTTGTGTGGTCCATTTTTCTCTTTGTTAGCTTTTATATGCCGTTCTATTGTGCATGCGCTTGCTGTCAACATATTTCAATACTACCTCTCATTCAGAATAATTTGAATATTCAGTCACTGCATTGTATCATGTCATTGTGTCATTGTGTCATGTCGTTGTACTACACACGTGCCCCGGGCGCCACCTGGTTGCTCTTTTTGTTTTAGCAAGTCTGTTTTTAAGGAGTGTGATGGTTTATGGCTCCAGAACCAGTTCTTTCATTCTTTGTTCCATACGGCTTTACTATGTGTCCGCTATATGCTACAGACAGGTATTAGCGATGGCTATATAAAGAAGCCATGTCTGGATCCATCCAACCCAGAGTGTCCTCCGGAAGCACCAAATTATCAGTCGGAGGATGGTTTGGAATTGGTAGCACCTTTGCTTACAGGTGGATGTAGTGGTATCTCCGATCTGTACACGCACTGGCCTGAGGATATGATAATGGGAGGTGCGTTCGACAGAGTGATACACCAAAAACTTGTTGGAATGCGTTAATACCATATTTAAAGTACATAGCTATGAAACGAAACCTGACACTCACCCAAATTATCATTCCATTGTACTGCTTCATTAGCAAGCGTCTATTAATCTGAAGGTCAACAAATGTCTTTGAAATTATCGAAGCTTTTTAATTGATGGACTGCATTAATTTTAGATCAATCTCAACTCAGCTGCTGGTCAGATGTTTGAAATAATGTGTTAGTTTAACAAACAATTGTTTTATTTGACATCGATTGTTCATAAACATAAACCAATTAGTGAAAAAGCTTTAAAAATGACTATTTGTCAAATATTTACATAAAAAGGTAATCTATTTCATGGAGAATTTAGTTGGCTATGATTAGTCTGAGAATCATGTGATTTCCGCCATAGTCCTACAGTTTACTACTGTTGTTCTCCCATTATTACATGAAACAATTTGGAAGTATGCTATTTACCAGTTCTCTGCCAATAATTTGAAAAATCTTATGGTTTGAACTATGCAAAAAGGCTTAATCAAGCTGCCTGAGTGTCATGGAGCTGTTTTTACTATTGGCTTATTTTATATCGCAGTAAAGTAGCTGACAAAACTGCCTTACAGACTAGAGAACTTTGGGTGAGCCACCCGAGGTTTGCCCATTTGACTGTGAGCCAGATGGCTGACATGTGTTAAGGGTGTGCCATAAACATTTTCTTCTCGCATGGCACGCTCGATGAAGGACGCTCAATGAAGCGTCTTCAAATGCTCCATAAAAGTATGAAATGCATAAGATTTCTCAGACATGTGTTTTTTTTGTCTATCATTAACCCTGAGTCTATAATTAGTAGTAGGAAAAGTGAGCGACTTGATTAAATTTTTAAAGCTTCTGCTGGATGTGTAAGGTTTACAATTGTCCAGGTGTAATAAAGAATCGGAGTAATACGATTGTGTCTGCTGAGGCGCTACAGACTATCATACAGCTGATGGGTGAAACAGAGCTCTACAACTACTACCAAGGCACATACCTGGTCAGCTCTATTGAGTGGACTCCAGACAAGGCTCGTCAGATCATAGAAGTATGTATTATTTAGGTTGTTACTTAAGTCTGCTCGATTGAGTTATAGGTAACCTAGACTTATTCCCTATTTCTACAGAATATCTATACAGTAATCCCTCGCTACTTCAGGGTTCACCCCTTTGGCGGTTTTTGTACCTTGCAGTTAAAAAATGTTCGTTAAAAAATGAATTGAGAAGATGTGTTGAAATTAAAATACACAAATATACTTATATAAAATACATAAATTAAAAACATGTAACTTCCTTCTTACAGTGAACCCAGTTAATCACAAGTAATCACAAGTTAATCACATCTCTGCTTTAATTATTGTTACTGAAGTTAAAATATAAACGGAAAGTCAGTCAAGATAACTTCAATTTACTTACTATTTAGGAAATAAGTCCAATATGTTTAGAAAGCGGTTTAAGAATTCTGGTGTTAAAATTTTGGCTCATACATACACACACTTTAAAACATTAGTTTCCATATTGCGAGTTGTTACTTATTGCAGGGGATGCCAGTCCACATTCTATCCTTTTGCACAGGTATTTCAAAAAAAGTTCACGGAGGCTGTTGTCACTTACAATGGGATGTCAAATGTGACAGATTCGATCAGTTGCTTCACGCAGGCCTCTCTCGACTCACTTATGCAGAGCTTCTCTGAGGTCTCTTACCTGCGTCTTGCACTTGGCTATGGAATAATGGTAGGTGGTTTTACTCTAGCTTACAGAAAAACTAATGAGTTACCTGACACCAGTGTAGAAGTGTCTTTAATTGGTTGAGACCTTTATAGTAGTATTGCAGTAGTATTTAGGTCCATCTCATTGGGCTGCTGTTGCAGACATTATTTGAATGATGCTCATCTTGTTTGCGTTTTTCGAATCATCTCATAAAGATATGCTTTCGTAACTATGTATTTTAGTAAATCATAAGTTTACGGTGATTCCTCATTGCCAAATATTTTAAAATTAGCAGTATTAAGCTAAATACAGCTATAATAAGAAAAAATAACATTGTGTTGGCTACTGAAGCTAGAAGCGTTTAGTTGAATATCTGCAAAAACATATTGTACAAAATACAAGTGTTTTAAACATATTTTTCACATCAATTTGTAGTTTATAGAACTTCCATATGCATAGTAAACCCTCGACATACATCCCATTTGTACGTTGGAATAAACATTGTTATAAGAGTGTATTGTATTTGTTCAATTCGTTGTAAAGCCCAAAAACTATGAAAAAAGCGAAATTACATAGAGCATTAAAACTGATGCACTATTTGTAACAACCTAAATTATTGGAGAAGAACTAATTTAATCAAGTAATAATCAGTCAAAAAAGAGGTTTTTATTGTTAGTTTAGAGGCACATAAATGGAAGGCCTCGTAAAGTATTGGTTCAAAGTGAATAATAAAAATGTATGGTGTAACTTACGTTATGCTAAATATGCTAGAATTAATTTAATATTTTTATGCCAATTTTTAATTTTTACCTTGGTTCCTTTTTTCACTAAACTGTAACCTTTTGAAAAATTTTGGTTTGTCATATGTTGGAAATTACTTCGTATTCGAAGCCGATATTTACTCAAATTTCTGTTTTATGTCAAAAAGTCATGTAGAGGTGATTGTAAATCAAATTTTCATAGAACACTGTTCACCGTACAATAACAAACTGTAATATTAGAGATAGTTTATGTTCTGAAACTGTACCGCCTGGCCAGAACTTTTTTTTTGTTCTTCCTGCTTTTAAACATATCTGCGATTCTTAGCACTTTAGGGGTTATCACTCTATTGTTCGTGTAATGACATTTGCGCGTGCTAAAATTTCAAATACAATTCGTTTTATGTTTTGTCAGTATCCAATTGCATGCAAATATGGCTGTTTGTAACTTGCTTTCAGCCAATGGTATTTTTTCAAATATTTCATAATTCTCTTTAGTTAAACTTTTATTAACATGGCTTTATGTAAGCGCTTACTTTTTGCATAAAAAGCGGGCTTGATTTTGCTAATGGACTTGGCTAAAGATTATCTGTTGTTGAATTGAAATCTACATAGATGAATAAAGGAACTTGAAAATAGAGTGAATGTGTTTTTACTAATTACTAAAAATATGGTCTTTTTCTTTGAGTTTATATCCCATGTTTTTACATTGTCAGTATAAAGTGTATTTGTGGTGAACATGCTTAATGCACCCTAATGTTGTAACTGTATTGTACATATGTTCTCCCTGTGGCCTATTTTAAGTGAACCAGTAACTGTATTCAAATCGGCTTAGCTTCTTTTGTAGTTGTTGCATTTTTTCATAATGAAAAGATAACTCCTGCAACAAAAACGCCATAGTAGAAGGTTAATGTTTTATTTTGTTTATTTACAGTTTGTCTACTGTGCTCTCTCACTTATGAACTTTTGCGATGCAACGAACTCACATGCTGGAGTGGGTATAGTCGGTGTACTACTCGTCTCTCTCAGTGTTGTGGCTGGACTCGGTCTCTGCGCTCTGCTTCGTCTTCCCTTTAATGCCACCACCACACAAGTTGTGCCTTTCATATCGCTCGGTCTGGGTATGGATGATGTTTTTCTCATGGTACATTCATTCGCGAAGAACACTGCTCCCCCAATATCTGATCACAAGGTCGGTAGATTTCCAAGCTTCTATAATTCCTCAAAATTATAGTTTGTGGTTGATGACTACAGTATCACTTGTTGTTTAGTGTTTCATTAAAAATGTCTATTGGGATCAACTGTAATTCGATCAATGGTTGTCAGATTTACATATTTGTACAAATTGTTGGCTTCTGTAAGTTGGTCAGGTGGACTACACATAACAAGTTGTTGTCTCCTGTAAGTTGGTCAGGTGGACTACACATAGCAAGTTGTTGGTTCCTGTAAGTTGGTTAGGTGGACTACACATAACAAGTTGTTGTCTCCTGTAAGTTAGTTAGGTGGACTACACATAGCAAATTGTTGGCTCCTGTAAGTTAGTCAGCTGGACTACACATAACAAGTTGGTGGCTCCTGTAAGTTAGTCAGGTGGACTACACATAACAAATTGTTGGCTCCTGTAAGTTTGTTAGGTGGACTACACATAACAAGTTGTTAGCTCCTGTAAGTTGGTTAGGTGGACTACACATAACAGGTTGTTGGCTCCTGTAAGTCGGTTAGGTGGACTACACATAGCAAGTTGTTGGCTCCTGTAAGTTGGTTAGGTGGACTACACATAACAAGTTGTTGTCTTCTGTAAGCAGTATCACTGAATTGGATTGTAGACAGAAGCAGGTAAACTACTCAAGCAAACAGGACCATCTATTTTAATGTCTTCTCTCTGCAACATTGGAGCCTTTCTCCTCGCAGCCATTATTCCCATTCCTGCTATGAGAGACTTTTCTTTACAGGTAGTAGTAATAGTAGTTTATTTAAAATTTCTAAAATTTGCCTGTACTAAAGCATATACAAATTAGTAAGCTGTATTTTTCAAAATAAACTGGAGAAGACAACTTTCCTAAAGAATAAACTAAATATTAAGTTTTTTAGGTACTTAAGTTTGTCCAGCTTATTTTGTCTAACCTCACCCAACTTAAAGAATAGAGAAAGCATAATATTATTATGCTTTATTATTTATCTTGAGGTGTTGACTGATGTTCTAAAAAAAAGAATCAAGGAGATTGACCAACCAGACGCTGAGATATAGCCAGTCAAACACAGGTCTACCAAAAAACATAAGTGTTTTGGTAATCATCAATATATGATGTATGAAATCGACTTGTGTGCCATTGGTCAATTAAGCCAACTAATGTTCTCTCCTATAACAATCACGGTGTTTTAATTGGTTTAATCCCTGGAAGTATAGAACAATCCAATTGAGCCTAACAATCATTGCTCTGATAATTCCGAACAAGTCCTTCTGACGTGTAGATTAGTTTGAGCATGAAATAATTACACGCGTCTATTATGTCGCAACCTTTCGCTATCTTGCTAGTTCAGCTCAGTTTTGTTATTCTCCCACTTAGCTTCCCTATTCAGACTCATCCTTAGCGCTGTTCAGATTTTTTTTTATCTATAGCTAATAAATGGAATCAATTAAATCAATCATCAATCTCGGTTATTATTTATAGTTTTCTACAAATTATACTAGTTACATCATTTATTCTATACGCAGTTATATTATTATTTTGTATAATACGCATTATGATTATTATGTTAATCATAAAAATAATCATAGATAAGATAATAGATAAATAAAAAAAATCAAATCAAAAGTTATCGTTTTCTTTTCTTACAGCAAGAGCAGCACGGTCAAGTTATTCTTTTTAAGATTATGGCTGTAGTGAACTTACAGTCTGTTAATAGTGACGATAATCATGAAAATCAACTGAATGCTGCAGTATGTACACAGTAGAAAAATGATGAATGAACAAAAATTCACATTCCCATTTCTTATTCTAAACAAACTGCAAATCGCGGATGTCGCATATAGACTATACACGCGCCGTTCGTTGAACAGAGGATCTTCGGAGCATATCCGTGGAGATCGAGTTAAAATTTGAAGCACAATAGTCAAAATCTGCTCTTTTGTTTTGAAAAATCATGGCGAGGGGTTGTGGGCAAATGCCTTTACCACACAATGTTTGCTTGATTTTCTTGAGAAACCGGAGCTAGTCTGTAAATTCTTTACTATCGCGAGAAGCGTTTCACATCTCGTAGCCTAAAACCATCATTATACGTAACGGCGGTAAGGGTGCGCAACTCCGGCACATGACCAATAAGTCGATTTCATTTGTCAAAATTCTCGGGATTTTCGAAGGGTTTTCCTCTGATTCGTTATTAGTTAGACCTGTGTTTGGCTGGCTATATCTCAGCTTCTAGTGGGTCAATCTTCTTGATTCTTTTTTTAGAACATCAGTCAACACCTCAAGATAACTAATAAAGCATAATAATATTATGCTTTCTCTATTCTTTAACAACTTTGAACTTGTACACGACGATAAAATAGTTTTCATAATACAGATTGTTCTTGCCCGTGCATATCGAGACATCTATGTGAATACCTTTGCAGGTAGCAATTGTGCTCAGTGTGAACATGCTGTCAAAGCTGCTCATACTACCTGCTGCGCTCAATCTGGACGCTTGGAGAAAGAGTGCCGAAAGGATTGATGTACTCTGTTGCGTAGAGTCAGCAGATTCCACCAAAGTCACCGCTATCACTATGCTGCCTCCACCCACACCACCAGAATCTGACAAGCAGGAAACTTTAGCCTATACAAATCCCTCGGGTGAGTGTCAACAACGGTGAGTTGTAGGAAGCAGGTTGTAGGGCCTCATACTGATATTGTTAACTAGAGCTTGCTCTGCATATTCTTTTTAATTGGAAGATCATGTCTGCACTCTTTTGATGATATCCTCACGCCTGGTGTTGCAGGTGTTAATGGAGTGACTACCATACTAGCTCCATTTGATTATGCAGAGTGTGATGGTCCTTCGTGTGCTGCCTCTTCAGAGAATCTCACAGATAAAGCACGGTCTACACCCTTCTGTAAGCCAATGATAGTTATCTCTAATACTGTCACATTTGTCATCTCATTTTAATGGGTTTTCAAAAATGTTGTTTGACAAATCTTTATTTTATAACTTGTAGGGAATGGATCATTTAATAAGTGCTGCAATCTTTCCATCGAAAGCTTTGTTGAACGGTTTTACTTACCATTCATAGACAAGACATCGTTCAGAGTCATCATATGTGTGACAACTGTTGTGACACTTTGCGCTGCTGCATATGGTATATCAAAGGTAATTCTTGACTACTGTAACAACTGTATAACGTTGCATCCGATTTTCAAAACTGTTTATGTGCTTTGATAATTTAAGAAACCAATTTTTTTCAAATGTACATAAATACAGACCTTATTATATGTAAACGGCAACAAGCTCAGGTTTTAAAACTACAATGTTGTGTTTTGATTTTCTTCAATACAGGTGGAGGTTGGCATGGATCTAACTGATGTGGTTCCCAGGGGCAGCAATGAGTATGTTTTCCTCGAGGCTCAGAATACATACTTCGGATTTTACGACATTTTTTTGAATACAAAAGTCAGTATTTTTATATCTGAGCATTCGCTTTATCATCTACCACTCTAAATGATGTAATGAAGGAATATTGTCAATTTTTTTGTTAAAATTTGGTTTGTTTGTCAAAGTTTTTATATTTCGTGCAGTCTATTTCTGTTGAAATAGGCTGTACTGTTTATAGTACAGACTGTAGTATTTTATAGTGGAAAACACTATAAAATATCTTTAACATTTTAGGGTGACTTTGACTATCATACATATGAAAATCAGCTGCTACTTCGACAGCTCTATGAAGATATTTCCTCCCAAGACAATATGATTCAGTCAGATGAGAATTCTGGGGGGCTTTGGCTAGATCTTCTGGCTAATTGGCTGAATGGTGAGTGAAGTTAGCTGACAGACTGTCTAGCTGGTTCCTTCATCAATTTAAATATTCAAACATTTGTTATTTTTACCAAATCGTCGTGTGTTATCTTGGAACACTCGCAACTAGAAGTTTGGTACATAATTTTTTTCGTAGATCTCCAAGAAAGTTTTGACAGGGATAGATCATCATTCAATGGTGCGATCTCTTATGGCAACGCCTCAGATGATGCCATGCTGGCGTATAAACTCTTAATACAGACAGGTGATGTAAATCGCCCATTAGATGAATCTAGAATAAAAGATGTCCGCCTTGTCGACAGCCGTAGACGAATAAGATCAGATGGCTTCTATAATTACCTTACAGCATGGGTATACAATGACCCATTCGCCTTTGATATATCGCAAGCTACAATCAGGCCTTTGCCAAACGAATGGTTCTACGTACCAGGAGATGATGAGGATCTGCTTATTCCTAGAGCACCTGCTATCACTTTCGCTCGAATGTCATTTTATATGCATAACCTAGGTGACAACGAGAAGATCCTATCATCAATAAAAGAAATTAGAGATATTTGTGACTCGTACGCGGACAGAGGTCTGAAGAGCTATCCGTCCGGGATGCTGTTTACATTCTGGGAACAGTATTTGCATATCTATAAATATTTACTCATCGCCTTATTCAGTACACTTTTCACCATTTTCGTCATCATTAGTTTTGCCTTGATGTCTCCTTTATCAGCTGTTCTAGTCATAGTGACGTTATCTATAACAGTCATTCAACTGTTTGGGTTGATGGGGCTGATTGGTGTGAAGCTAAGCGCTATACCAGCTGTCCTCCTCGTCATCTCTGTCGGCATGGGCACTGAGGTTGTCCTACACATACTAAGCGGTTTCCTTACAAGCATTGGAAACCAAAGTCTCAGGGTGAAGCGTTCTCTCTCAAGCATGTTCACCCCAGTCTTTCATGGTGCTGTATCGACTTTATTTGGAGTAATAATGTTGGCTGTCGCGGAGTTTGATTTTATTGTCAGGTGAGATTCGGGAAATTCGAGTATTTTATGTATATTGTAGAAGCTTGGTATTGCCTCATGCTTTGAACACCCCTAATAGTATGAGCCATTTGAAGTAACTTAGTATTTGCACTGATTACATTTTTACCCATTACCTCTTCAAATAACCAATGAGAGTGATACATTGCTATCATTGCCATAACTTGTATTTGAAAACATGAAGGAAATGATAGTCAAACCTCTACATACAAAGTAGACCTCTACATACAAAGTTAATTTGCTGCATTATTTGCTTCATTAATCATAACTGTTCTGTTTGAACAGATCATCTCTTAAGAATACACTGTATGTATTTCGTTTAATTTGTACCACAGCCTCAAAACAACAATAAATACTTCCGGCAATTAGACATAGCATTTAATGAAATGCATATTAAATTATATTGAAAATTAAATTAATAAAATAGTAATTGTCAATGAAAAAGAGTAAATTTTGTGTTAATTTACTGTGACAAAATAAAAACTGAAGCATAACTTAGCAATATGTTGGTTGAAGGTGGAGTAGCTATAAGAATGCGCAGCGTAACTTATCCCAATTTAAACTAAGTGAAGTCTAAATGAATTTATTTCTATATTATTTGCTATTTTATTTTTTACATTTTATTCCTACGTTTTTTCAGCTTCACTTACGAAAGTGCAATGGTTCAAGAAAGTTGTATGTTGAAAATCACTTTAGCTATAGAGTTGAAAATTTGCTTCAATTGTAGGTATACGCTGCACAATCTGTATTAGTTTAATAATAGAGTTTTGACTGTAGTGTACTATCTCTTTAATTTCTCTAAATTTTGCTGCAGATACTTCTTCCTGAGCTTCCTGTCTCTTGTATTACTGGGAGCGTTTAATGGACTAGTACTTTTTCCTGTCATACTAACAATGGTTGGGCCAGCTGGTGACGTTCAACCAGGCGAGAAAGAAGCTACTTGCATTGAAATACCGAAGCCTAACACACCTCCTGTAAGTACCAAGAGTCGCCTCCGAAAACCAAAGAAACACCAACATCCTGATCCAGATGTTTTATCAACTATAGCCGAAGAGCCATCTCAATACTCCTCATCGTCGTCTTGTGAAGACATCGCTGTTGTAAAACCGAAAGTCAGTGTGGAGACGATGGTGGAGCCAAGCAAAAGGTGCTCTGCAACCTCAACAACCAGCAAACGTCACAATGTAGAGGTTGGTATTGTATTAACAGTAATTTTTGCTAATTTCCGAAGGGGTCACAATACTAAAGCTGCGTGTGTATACATCGGCTGTAGTTGATAGTTTGCCATAAGGTCTTAGCTGAATTTTGTGCTGATCATTTCTATATGTATAGGATCACTTTGGCTGACGATATAACTAATATGCTCAAGTATGAAATTCTTTGCTTAATTCATAGAGGTTTAGGGGCAATGAATTTTTAGTTAAATTGGGAGGTCAAGGCTGAACAAAATTGTTTGAATTGAATTGCTACAAGTTTATGAAGTTTTGAACTTACAAATTTTTGGTCAAAATTTGTAAGCTTTCAATTGATGTCTAATTAATTAATTTATGGATAATTTCAGTAATCAGGAATACTGCAGCCGAATGTGTTTTAAAGTGAGGCAGATTGTTTTCTGTGATGTGCTGAAAACAAATTTCCTGACTGTTGGAATTCTGATTATGAGACAGAATAATATCTGAAAATTAAACACGTGCTTAAACTGAATTTCAACCAATTCTTAGACAGTTTCTTGTTACGCTGATAATCACAAATTGCGCTAAATGGTTGCACATCCAGTTTTTAGCAAAATGTGCCAATTATTGGCTAGTGGCAGAGAATAGTTTTTATACCTAACCGTACAAATAAGCAAAACAAAACAACCATTTATACCACACTGCTTGACAAATTGGTAATTGATTTGTATATGATAGAATGGAATTTAAACACTTTTAGTAAATGTAATGTAAACATATATCATCTAGATATAAATTTTCATTTTAAAAGTGCATACTTTTCTGATGTTATTAAAAATATTTGGGTGAAAAAAAACTGTGTTCCATTGAGGCTACAATGTTTTCATTTTTTGAATGGATAAGTTACTTCAGCCGACATGCTGACTGACGTGAATATTCCTGTGTATACCGATATGTTATAAATGGGTACGTCTCAGAGCAAGACGAAAAGCTGCTAAATATTTGTCTCACAATAATTACAAATGGAGCCTGTACAAAGCTAAAAATGCACTGTACCTGATCAGATTTGAGATATTGTCCGATGTTATGTCTGTAAGGATTGAAACATGACCCGGGTAATAGTTCTTTACAACTACAATTGTTTGTCGGGAGGCCCTGTGCTGGTTGACAATGTTGTTGGTGATCAACATCAGGATCAATCCCATACTATTAGCTTTTTCCTGAATATAATTACCTATCTGAGATTTTGTAATTTGTGATATTCAGTCTTGACTGGTATTGTTACGGAGATTTAATTATTAGAATAAATAGTTACATGAATACAGGAGTTATTAGCAGTATTGAAGAGTACTTACTGCAGTCATGGAGTCGGTAGCTTAAGGCCTTGTATGGTTTTCACTATACGCTGCTAATCTGTTTTGTAGATATATACCACAGTTGTTAATTGTCAATTTGTTTCAATATTCCTATAACGCCAGGTTCATGCTAAACATATTTAATAAGCCATTGTGACTTGGATTAGTAACGGTATGCAGTTGAAACCATGACTGTTATTCTCTCAAACTAAAATCTAAAATCCAAAACAACTGCACATAACTAGTTACAAATGATTTGACTGATATCGTCTTTAAATTTATTTCGATCTATTGATATTTATATAATATATATAAATTTATTAAATATTTATATATTATTGATTTATTCTGGTCTATTGATATTAGTTGCTGCTGTAATTACTTCAACACTAACTCTTTGCAGAGAACAAGACCTAGAGCCAAAGTAAAGGCCACCGTGACTGTTGAAGTACATGCAGACTTTCCAGGCTATACTGAGAAAAGTACTCCCGAGTGTTGCAGACGTGCAATGACTACCGACATGGCTGATTGCACTTGTACAAGTGAGACATCAGTATAAGGCATAATGGTAAGTGCATCATGTTTGCTTCTCACAAGTGAGAAGCTGTGTACTTACTGACTGTATGTACATACATTCTCACATACACATATGTTTGTATATGTATATAAATACATATCTATACATGCATACATTATATAGTCGCAGCCAGAAATGATTTATAACATCATTTGAATTTTTGCTCTTTTACTCCCACACCGTGTCTTTACAATTTACATATCAAATATTTCCTCAAAAGTTTTCTGTCATTTAAAACTAAAACCATCACTGCAGACTTTGAAGGCATGTAAAACTGACCAAATCTGATTACTGAATGTTATCAGTTATTAGTTATTTATACTCCAGCATAATGACATCAAATAATCTAGTAAAAAAATTTCTTTATGTTTAACATTGCTATCATTTTTTGTCATAGCGTTTGCATTCATTCCTCAGGTTCTCGAAGATGGTGCTACAGCTATACAACTGAAGACGTTACAACGTTAAGCGCATTGCATGATTCCTTGGATAACCGACATTCAAGGCACTAGTTCTCACAGGTAGCTAACAATTCGACTCGTTGCAAGTTTGACTAAATAATTAATCTTGTTTAGTTGTTTATTTTTTACCTCACAAACACACGTCCACACATTGTCCACTGTTGTTTATTGTTAATTCTTTTATCAGTCATTGGTACATTTTGTGTGTAAACCTACATGCGGTTTCTATTTAAGACTACACAACAAATTTATTTTTACACTGTTACATTTTGCAATTTTACTGCACTTTTCATTTTCACCTCACTACTCCTCAAATGCATGTATATATATATGGGTATCAAACACTTTATTATGCTGTATAGCTTGCAACAAAAATGCAAATAACAGTTAATCTCATTCAGGTGAAAGGTCAAATAGCTCCTAGCTATTCGACTCACAATTCTTCTCGACTGTGAAAACTTTTGGCATCATTGATAGCATCTTCAACATATGGTTTGATGTGGTACACATCTGCTTTGGGCCCCCATGCTCCGATCACCTGTCCATGGGCATCAACTAGATACTTGTAAAAGTTCCACTGTGGTGTGGTTTTGGATTCCTCTACAAATTACCACTATCCATCCTTAGGAACGAGCAGCTACCTATATTTTAGAAGCATTTTTAAAAAAGACACTGAAGTAAGCTGATCTGCAAAAAATATTTCCATTATGCTGGTAAAAATTAACACCATGCAAATTCCCAATTAGCGAAAAATTTTTATTCTATTATCTTTTTTGGCGCTAGTAATCTGTGAAAGTATGAAGGCAAATTTAACAAGAGCTGGGGTTGAACCCAGGGGTTGGCACTATTTGAAACTGTAAGCAGTGAGATTGGCCATTATGCTGAGTTAGTTTAGCTCGGCATACATCTGAGATAGCCGATGCAACTGCAGATGACCTTCATTGTTTTTAAGCTTGGGTGAATAACGGGTAAAACCTATGAATACCAATTATGTACACCAGATTAACAGAACAACCAAAATCATCATTCCTAGTATATGTTTGTATAGCCAACACGCCGCAGTTATAGCTGAAACAACAATTCACGAAATCTTTATAGGACTCACCTAACAACTTATACTGCAGCAACTTGCAACAAACCACCACTTTCTAAACAAAGGAATGTATTTACTCATCAGGTATATCTGCATAACATGGTTCTTACCAATCAGGTATCTCCACATTGGTGTTACATTGTCACCTAACACATCTACCTTTTCGAATATTTCAAAATTCACGCGAAATTTTCGGTTCATTTCCCGTCGTATTGTGTGAACATCCTGGAAAAAAAAGGTTGACACAGAATATATTGTCTTGTAATACTTATGTATGCAATACCTGTAGCCTTACTTCCCATGCTTGCCTTTTACTAGAAAAATGGTGACCAAATGTAACATACATGCATATGGTTTTGTAGCTCATATCAATAATCTAACATAGAATTTGAACTTGATAGCATAATTTCCAACAGATACCAAATTACTAAATATACTGTAGTTGTCGTGAAAATGAAGAACACAAACAAACATGATAAACACCTATTAGACTTTGAAAAACCACAGATGAGCCTAATGATATGCGGTTTTTTTGTACTTGCGATCAGTCTTAATTGAACTAAAATTGTCATGTAAATCACAGATCACCCAAATGAAATGCTCACTCACGCAATATAGAGCCAAATAAAACCATCCCATCAAACTATGAACATAAAGTAAAGCTACAATTCTGAAAACCATAAAAGATTGATGGTCAACTTTTGAAACTTCATCAAACTGTGACAATGAGCTGTCAGTGGATAGACTACCTAAACTAAGTTTAAATATTCATAAAAAAAAACTGTTTTGTTATATTTTGTATAACCTCATATTGCACTACCGTACAACATTGACCACTGCTAACCATGCAAACCCGAATAGCTCATCTTCAAGCGTAAATATGCCAAACTATATAGGATATTCTGGCACTGAAGTTTTCTTTTTTATGATATGTTGATGCTGAAATAAGCTTTGAATATTGACTATCAAAGACAATCATAAAGAGCAAGAGATAAGAGGATAATGTAAGTTATGAATTCTTCTGATGCTATACATGTACATTGATTTTACAGCTAGTGTAAAATACTTTATTATCTTATTACGCTGCCACAGCCTAAACTTCTAGAACTAAGGGGTCGGCTTCAAACTGCCACACACTATTACATGTACATCAGTACCTCTGGCTCTTGAGTCCCAAACTGATTGCAAGGAAAGGCCAAAATGTTTAGCCAACTCTCGTGTTCCCTCTGCAGTTCCACAAGCTGATGGTAATGGCTCTCCGTGTAACCGCAGTAAGAAGCTACATTCGTTACTAAAGTTACCTACAATAGAAAAGGCCGACAATGTCTGGTGGTGATGCAAAAAACCAAAGACAAAACCATGTTCACTGTGACAAGTTAGAACCATTTTCATTACAAATTACTGCAAAAACATAATGAGTCACGTATTAGATAACAAAAATTAAATTGATAAATTAAAAAGAAATGTGATGAAACATCTATGGAAGTTATAGCTAAGAAATATAGAATCAGTTGACAAGTTGCCTCGTTCATCTTTCAACTATATAAATATCCATGTTTGTTGACTTGTGTCATTTGTCTGTCCGGTTATAGCGATTAAGTTATAGCAACGAAAGATCACCTTCATACCAGAATTGAACTTGCAACAATCAAATTGAAAGTCTGCCAACCATTGTGCATAACCACAAGGCTACACCATTCTTATCACACCCACCGCTCTTACCATGCAGGTACGGTATATCCTTTTCACGATTGCACACGCTAAACTATTAATACAGTGCAGCCTCTTGTTACGATGTTCCTGTTATACGATTTTTTTCACAAATCCTTTTTTCTACCAGATGATGTCAATGAAAAATTTTTACGGATCGAACGTTTGGCAGTAGGTGCACTGATTACAACGAAATAAGGAAAATACCGATATGCTATTCACCGAAATCTCTCCCACAACGCCTGAAAGAGATACAATGCTCGCTTGCTCTCCCCAAGTTCAGCGACAATCATTATAAGCTACATTATATTGAAACGAAACTGAAAAAACTGATACATGTACACGTAAGTGATAAAATTTTAGCCTAGGACAAAGTTGAAGTTTAGTAAAATACATATTTAAACTTAGCTTTAAGTATGTGTTTAGTAAGCTAAATTCATTTATGTTAGCTTCAATGTTTATGTTATGCGTCTGTCTCGAAGTACATTGTAACGTTACATTTTCTATCAGATCATAACAAATAAATACACTAAAGTTAGGCTACTTTGGGTAACTATACCTACTAAGATTAACATATTATTTTGTTCTAATTTTTAATATGTACTGTACGTATATAAAATTTTGATGATTATTACCACGGGGTGTTTGCATTACATAATTACTATGGGTTTCTATATTATTCTATACAAGATTTTCGCCTTACGATGCCAACACTGATACATATTAAAATCCTATAACTGTATACCAAATCATTTTTATTCTAATCATAGAAAAACAAACTTTATTTAGCCATTACTTGGTAATTATTTCCCATTTGCATTTAACAACCTTTAGTCATTTTATTTTTGCTTTTGATTTATTTCCACTACACAAAACAATTTTTTCATGATATAAAATTTAAAAGTTAATTGTTTGAAAACCTCTACAGTTGTTTTTTCCCTTAATTCATTTGAACTGCACAAAAAACACTTTTCCCATGATACGAAGTTTAAAAGTTAGAATGTTGTAGGTCTATATGTTAAATAAAAATAAATTTTATATCAAAAACTTTTTTATTACCTGGGCAACACCGGGTAGTAACTAGTATAAATATATATAAATGTCAGTGTTTGTCTGTCTGTCGTTAGCCTGGCCAGTTATAGCGATAGTTAAAGGAGCCAAAAATCCACTTCATACTGGAGTTTAACTCAGAACCTCCAGGTCTGCAGACTGGCGAGCTAACCCACTACACTGTCCTTGCCATACTGTGGAATTATATCGCGCATAATTATGCATCGCTTGCGAAAATACTAGCACGTTTTAAGTTCATGAGCTTGTTAAAGATCATTAGGCGTAAGGTGATACAAGCTGGCTTCAGACGAAGGACATGGCTCTCATTACAGTAGGTTACTAGAATGTTCCTCAAATTCATTGGGTAATTATTTTATTACCCGTACACCGCTGGGCATTCAGCTAGTGTTAGATAATGATTAAAGGTAATATAATGTGGAGTAAAGTGTATTTAAAAAAACTGGTTACTTCAAGCCAGTCTTCAATACCATTGCACAAATGCAAAGAAAGACGAGATGTAGAGAGAAATATACTGCGAAGAAACTGCGAAAATACTATTGACATATTAATGCAACAATTAATTTGGGTGTTCTAAGGTGCAAATGCATTAGGTGATATGTTTGCCATGTCCACTGCACGTGATTAGGACCAAACTTTGTCATAGTTATGTACATATAAGTGGGTTAGAGAGCTATACAGCATTACATATGCATAGGTTGGAGTGCCAGCAGTATTTCATAGATTCATAAGTAACAACAGGAAGCAATTTTGCTAATGCTAATCATGTTTTACTATTATATCAATTTGATGTTTAAAGATGACTATGGTATTTGATTACTACACAATTTTGTAATTGTATAATGCAATAATGCATACGTGTGCTCATAATGTGTAAAATTATAAACATGTACAAAGCTATCTAGGCAGAATTTTGAAGAACCAGAGACATACCTAAAAGAGGTGCATAAACTTCAAGGGAGCACTTCATTACTTCTATAAAAATTGTGTGGTAATTCCCAAGTATCGTCGGAGCTCCAAAACCTGCATTAAACTGATCTTTTATTTTTTACCAATAGTTCTTGCAAAGGGATTCACCTGTTACTAAGTTTATGCATATGTTACTTGTGTTTGTCTCTTTATAAAGCCCATCAATTAGCAAACATGTGTTTGTATTTCTACCTGCATGACTGTGGCAACAACCTTAATAAAAGTGATGCATTCTTTGAATAGTTTCAAGATTTAATCCAAGATTTTTCGAGATTGTTATTCACCTGTTTCGTTTGAGCATTTGATCATGTCTTAGTTGAGTCTTGTCTTGGTTTGAACTGCACACCGCCAAAATTATAGAAATTGTGAATGTAATAAAAAAGTGGACAATAAGTACGACACTGAGTTTTCACCATTGTCGTCGCAGAACAAAACTCTTGAAATGGAAATGGTGGCCCTGAAAAGGACCGAGGTGGTTGGTGGGACTACTGGCACTCAGAAGTCGACTTTGACTGGTGCGTCCAGTAGCCCAAGAGGGTCACAGTCGTCCCGACAAGGTCTACCGGCGAGCGAACTATCTTGGACTCTACTTCATGCCGTGGAATATGGCAAGTGTTACGGGCTTGCCTCCAATACAGCCGTCAATCTTCTCGTGGCCTTGTGTAGTGTTGTCCTTGGTGATGGTGTTGGCGACAGGGTGAACACGCCCTTGATCTCTGCGGTTCGGTCTGGGTAGACTGTGCTTTCCGGTGTTCAGCAGAGATGTGCGCCTGCAAGAGAGGCTGGGTTGTGAACACTTCATCACAGGAGGAGCAGCGGTGTCTGTGTACACGAGCATGCCTCTGTAGGTCACGCTCCTTGTTACAAGAAAAGTCGCAAAAAGTACACGAGTGCTTCATGCATGTAAAAGCGAATGAAATGTCATTCAGGGTGTACCAGTATTTATCGACTGTCAGCATGCGTAAGAGAATTGGCGATGTTTTTTCTAAGCCTATAATCCGGCAGCTTCAATTTGCTCACTCGAAGGATCTATATTACGTTTGTCGCAATTCAGTCAAATTTGAATAGTCATTTATAAGGAGCATGCTTAACACTTGTCCAATGTAGTATGGCGCCTTACAGTGCCTCGCGTTGCGTGTTCACAACTCGAGTTGCACAACTCGAGTTGTGAACACGCAACGCGACTTTGTAAAAGTAAGGTGCAATATATCGGTATTACAGTAGCATAACCATAGATCTGGTTATAATAACAATGGTACATCAATAGGCACCCGTTAGCTAATAGAAATTAAACTATGTATGTTTGTACTGTAAAACTAGAGCTAATGGCGAATTAAGTGTGCCGAGTTTGCAACTCGAGTTGTACAACTCGAGTTGTGTAAATATAACTCGAGTTGTAAAACTCGAGCTCATCAAAACCCAAGCCGAGTTCTTTCAACAGCAACTCGAGTTCAACAACTCGGCTTGAGAACATCTCATCGTTTCATTTTCTCTAGCTACCCTAAGACACTTATGTATTCGCCTCATCTAACTTTCGCGTTTTCACGGAGTCATCCTCTCGCGAAAATTTCATGAGCGAAACTAAACTATCATAACGAACGAGCGAAAACGCGGAATTAAATAGCTTTGTTCGTTGATACTGTAGAATGGAATTTTATAACGACATTTATTTTAACGTTTTTAACGACCACTATAGCGTCGTTAAAATATAAACCAACAAAATAATTTGACTGTCAAAATTTATTACGTTATTATTTTGCAATTATGATTATTTTCCCATTAGGAATAACTTATAATGATATGAATTTGATATCAATGCACACGCATTAGTAGCGTTATCTTTTGTTGGGGACATCAATCAATGCAGTGAGCACCGCGTGTTGAAAGAAAATAAGACACACTGACACTCACAGTACTACACAAGCAGCATGGCTCTGGAAAGATTTGGATTCACCACTGACACCTCTTCAATAACTTGTAATGATTCATAAGATGAGGCAATAGAGAAAGAGTTAGCTCTGATAAATAACACTAATACAAACGGAAGAGAGGAAGTCATAATAACTACACACTGTGCTAGTATCTGTAGTATTACTAGCAGCTGTATCATGTATGTATTTGTATACAACTTGTACTTACTGTAATAAAGATGTTCAGCAATTATTAGCGGCAGTTGAGTGTTTGGGAAAACGTTAAAATTAATACCTATACACAACACCGTTGATCGTTAAAATTAAAATACGTTAATATAAAAAGAAGCTAAATTGTGACAGAAACGTTAAAATTTTCAGCGTAATTAAATTCCATTCTACAGTAGTCCAAGAAACAAATGGCAGCAAGCGATCACATTGCATTATCGATCTCGGCCATACAATTCTACCTGCGGTTCACAATTACAAACTAGTCCCAAAATGAAAAGTTTTTCTTACCGGCGAACCAAACCTGAAGAATATAATTATGTTTGTTCCACTGCATTTATTTTCACATCATTATATTTTCGCACTCATCAAAGTTGCGAAATTAAGTTGCAGCGAAATTTTACTCTGTGTGCTACTCACCAAACTAAATACTAGCGAAATATGTGTCCTAGGGTATATGGAACTTTTTTGGCGCATCATTAAACGCCGTTGAAATAATTTCTATGTTCATTTTCGGTGTTCATTCAGTTTCTAGTCAGGTTCTAGAGAGATGACTCTTTTTTCATTTGAAAAAGAAGTTGCCCGGCTCTCAAATAAATTGTTTTTTAGTTTGCTTTTTACATTCTACAATTGTTTTTGTCTCTTTATATTTATAGAAATAAATATGCGCAAATTTCGCCAATATATATAATTTAAATTTGTATATATATTTAAATTATTATTATTAAATTTCTGTAAATGAGACATTCCAATTACTTACTTTGCATTTTTTACAAACCTGTGTTAGTTTTGCGTAACACAACTCGAGTTCATCGAAAACCCAGGCCGAGTTGTACAACTCGGCAACTCGAGTTGTACAACTCGGCAACTCGAGTTGTACAACTCGGCAACTCGAGTTGTACAACTCGGCAACTCGAGTTGTACAACTCGGCAACTCGAGTTGTACAACTCGGAACACGCAACGCGAAGCACTGTAAGGCGCCATAAATGTAGTGTATATGTATGTGTTATACTAGCAATTTTTTATGTTAACCATTTATTACCATATTGTTCTAATATTTGCATGCTACTATACAAATACTCAAAAAATTATTAATACTCGTATTGTGTGATTAGTTAGTGACAGATGTTATCATTTTTGTATTCGAAATATGTTATTGTGGCAACGGTTGACCCAATTACTGTGCAGCCAAACAACTGTAGATGTTTCCCTTGATTTGCTATATAACCTTTGTTTTATCATTGCTGGTGTGTTACTGCTTGGTGCTGTGAGATATAACACCAATAAGGATACTGCGTTCTTTACAATAGCTCTGCTTGATTTACTAAGGCAAATAGTGGATAAAATTCTTGTCACAGTTTCTGACTTTAGCATTGTGATATTAGCCAGCGTATCATAGCTGTATTCACTATAAGTGCTATTGACCGAACATCAAAAATTATTGTGATTGGCTTACTAGGGCGTAACAGTTGAGAAAAGGCACCATAGAGTCTGTTTATCGGCTCGCCCTTGAGCCTGTTTATCGGTTCGTCCTTGAGCCTGTTTATCGGCTCACCCACAAGTCTGTTTATCGGCTCACCCACGAGTCTGTTTATCGGCTCGCCCACGAGTCTGTTTATCGGCTCACCCGCGAGTCTGTTTATCGGCTCACCCGCGAGTCTGTTTATCGGCTTACCCGCGAGTCTGTTTATCAGCTCACCAGCGAGTCTGTATATAGGCTCACCCACGAGTCTGTTTATCGGCTCGCCCACGAGTCTGTGTATCGGCTCACCCGCGAGTCTGTTTATCGGCTCACCCGCGAGTCTGTGTATAGGCTCACCCACGAGTCTGTTTATCGGATCACCCACGAGTCTGTTCATCGACTTTGCGTGACCTAGCTATTGAGTTGAGAGTCGTCTATCATTGTTTAGCAAAATTTACTTCATAAAGGACTACATGAACGAATCTAACAAACACCGCATATCAAACTATTGTTAGCCTATGCTAAAGCATTTGAACGATGTGCTCAAATTTCAAAATATTTTTAAAAAGAAAATTCTGCTACATCTGATCAACAAACGCTTTAGAGTTACCATATTTGTAAGTAGCCTAATTGCGACAAAACGTTAAACCATTTGACGATAAATAAGCTTTAGTTATGGGCACGTAGCTCGTGTTTTTGATGTATCCAAAGATAAGTGATCAAGGGCCCAAAGCATTACATTCACAAGTATTACGAGCATTGAATTAGGCAATAATGAGAAAAAAGAGATTTTTCTCATCGACGCCATCGTAATGCTCGTCATACCTGGGACTACACGTCTTGACAAAATCGGAGATTCCTACTTTTCCTTGATAACGACGAAGGTCAATGATTGATCCATGTGAATCGACAGCTGTAAACTCGTAAAACCGTCTATCTTGTGCGAGAACATTCTGTAATCCAACATTAGCAATCAGTAAGCAATAGCAAGCATGTTTAATTACTATCGCCATGATGAGAACTTTTATTTTCACCCGCCAGCCACGCGTTCCACGCAGTACGTAAACATAGATCGTGATTGGCCATTCGCATAAACTGTAATGACGAGCCTGTTCCATTGTGAAGTTCTAGTCCATAGTAGATTATAGATAAAGGGTTTACTGTATTTATGTTTTACTCCCTTTACTTGCATTGCGTCAAGCGCACATATATCATTATCCATTTCAGATTTGTTGTTTTAATAAAGCTATGACTTTGCATGAGAATTGGCGGGCCAAAAAGCTGCTTATCAAAGAGACAAGTTACGGCAAATGTGAACAGGTAGGTCAAAAATGAGGGCATACAACTCCCTTTTGGGTTATGGCAGAAACCCGTCTCTTCTATCACCCTAATTGATGTTTGATTACTGACAGCTCTTCAACGAGGATTGTCGATATCTAAAAGACAATAATGTAGAGATAGCCTTATTTTTTGGTTATGATGTAAATGTGGGCTCCAATAATTATTGAATAAGGAAATATAAACTAATAACGTTGAAAGGCTTTTCACATGCTACTCTGACGAAAGGCTGAACTCAATGGGTTTGCGAAATTTGTTGTTTAATGTGCGTTGCAAACAACTCAAAACAGTAGACTAGGTTGCACAAATGAATCTTAAATCAGCTTTGATACACTCTTACTCAAATATACATAAAAACTTTGAACGACTTCGAAAAATAAATGACTCGTTTGAAATATATTAGAAATAACAACTCGTTGATGATAAATAGGACATGGCACAATTGAGAAGCATTAGATGCACAAATTGCTCATTTGTGTGAGTAAAAAAGTAGGGTATAAAATTGTAACAACGTGACTGGAGGCTCCTGTATATGACCGAAGTGATGGTATATAAAGGAGGACTCCAGTAATAGTAACAGTGCTGCGACTTCATTAAATTTTCATAACAAAATAATGAGGATATATAGAGGAGATATCATAGTCGGCTAAATAGCTTCTAGTCAAGCATTATTGGCCTGAGCTACTTAACTCAAGATCAAGCTTAGCGCAACTTAACAGAAAATTGCAATTGAGTATGAGGTTACATTTGTTGAAATGCTTAGATTAAAAGAAAAATGGTGCCTAGAATATACGCATAGACGAACATAACAAAATAAGAAAACCTGTCAGCATTGACTAAGAACTGATAGGTGATGCAGATTCTTGCTCAGAGCTACTTGATTCATCAAGGACCTGCTTATGTACATCGACAGTAGCATCAGGTTCGCCTTCCACATAAGGTATGACAACCTGAATAAGGTGTCCTTTTGGAACTTTGGTATCTTCAATCCTAAGTTTGTCTTGCAAAAGCTTGCCTCCATAATACCATCGCTGATCCTCACTAACATTCTCTGCCTTCGCCAGCGTGCGTTTAATCTGCTTGACAGAATGTTTGCTACCAACTGTGAGTTTCAAATCCTTGCCTGTAGAGAGTCTGAGCTTAACCACGACTTGTTCCCCTGGATCATTATCCGCATTATCAACTACATTTTCATCTTCAGTGTCTTCATGCTGAAGATTTGTGGGTCGACTCAGCACATAAACAGGCAGTTGATAGCGATTCCCCAACTCATCATAGCAATCGGTCAGATAACCTAAAAGGGATTCATAAGAAAGATTATTGATGGAATGAAATTTAATGTACATCCGTAACCTTAACTGTCTAGTAGTTTGTGAAAGAGATAAAAAATTAGAAGCTAATGTAAAACAATGCGATGTAATAACAATGTAAAACAACGCAATGTAAAACAAACACCTATACAACATAAATAATATGCTCGGAGTGCATTTACGTTACAAGAGTTTTGTGTAATACGAAGCTTAAAATGCATATAAATAGCCTAATCATTTCCTAGATCTTCTCAAACTCACCTCTTTGGCACTTACAAATGAAGAGAACAAAACTAAACTTAATTTATCAATTTAATGACTGTACAGTAAATGTGGTAGTTTCGGTTTGTATTCATTTTCCCTGTTATCTTATCACTGATATTGGGTTCAGGGTTCACGATTACGGAAATGTTACGTAAGTTAAGGGGAGGGGAATGCACACCCTCAATGTCAATTTGAATCGATTTTTTCTCCGCAGCAATGTCAATGCTGCAAAGAAAACATATTGTATGTGTCTAATAAAAAGCAAAAGAAAATATATCTTTGATACAATAAGCGTGGTGTCTGTTTGCTCGAAGCCAGGGTTAGAGGTTTGAATAAAATATTACATTTAATGAGACTCGTGACACTCAGCTTGGTAGAACGACATCTTAACCTGTGTATCAATCGAGCGGCATGGGGTATTTCTGAATAACTATGCAGCTACTTAATCCTCTGTGCTTTTACGACACATCTGACAGTCTCTCACTGTACATTTAACTACCAAGTTACTAGTATATATAATAGAGATACCTTATAAGTCATTTTCTCTCTCAAAATGTAGCAGGAGAGAAAATGATAATTTTAAGGTTAATTATGGGACTATCGTTACTCAAATCACATTTGAGAACTAGTCCTGACTTACCGCTTTATGTTATGTCAAATTTGTTATGTAATATGATGTAAAAACTTTATAAATTGTTTATGTTCAGTGGAATTTACGTGAAAGGAGGTTTAAGTTATAGGGGCATCTACGGTACTGGCTTTACATCCAAATAGCTTGTTCTCACTAGAATTCCAGGCCATGAGTCACACGTTGAATGCAAACCACAATCAAACCGCATCAAAGGAAAGGTTTTAACACATGTGGGAACGACAAAGAGATATTTATTGGATGGGTTGACAGTGAATGCTGTGTAGTTGGTCATCGAGCCGATAGTTCGACTATGTGGTGATGAAACAGCTTTCTAAACAAATAACCCCGACATAACAAGTTCCATATCAACATGACATAACAGAGCAACTGATGCTAGTTGGTGAGTGCATTCAAACTGATAACTGACTGTAGGTGATGAGCAGCTAAAAGCCTGCTATGACGATAATATCAGTGATGTCAGAAGTGATTTGGTAAAAGGTTGGCCATACCGCGAGGAATGGTGATGTTAGCTCCATTTAAGATGGCTTGGGCCAGCTCAAAGTCTTTAGTCTCACTGGCATAAGCAGCTGCTTTCAGAGCGTCCCAAATCTCCTTTCTACCATCAAATGCAGGCGCTGTGTCCCAAAACTCATCTCTTTTGCTACTTAACTGGCCCAAAGTCAGTGGAGTGTCATTCTTCCAACGAGGCAGCTCTGGCTTCAGTGGTTGGTTCTTTCCTATAGCTGCCAATCGTAAGATATGTTGGCAACACAGAACCAAAACCTGATCCGAAAAGGTCAAATGAGTAAAGAAATCATCACACGTGCTTAAAAATACAAACTTACTTGGACTACCTCCACCGTGATTGTGAGAGCGTCGACTGCTGCGTCCACGACCAGATCTACCTTGACTTTGTGCATCACTCCCAGCAGGACTAGAGAGACAAGCACCCATCTAGAGAGACAGCACAGACTATAGAAACAGCATGGCAGTATCTGACTGCCAGCTAAAACACGTAGTTTGGGACAATAGCTCAATATTATCACCATTAACAAAATCTAGATGCTGAGCAGTAAAACGATTCAGATGAATAGATAAATAGTTATTCAACACATCAAATCAATTTTGCATACTTGGGTTTGCTTCACAAAGCATGATCATTTCAGTATTTCAATAGACAACCTATTCGCGGTTTTTCTCCGCTGCTTTTAATAAAATGCCTCATACCAGCTACAGGCAGCAATAACGTGTCATAATTCAAAAAGTTATTTTCCAATATTTTAAATGAGGAACAGATGTAGTAAAGAGTAAATGCAGTAAAAAGTGTGAGTTGTATAGTAAGCTTACTGAGGCTATATGGAAATTATAAACAATGCAACTACATAGTTGATGGGTGAAGTATAAATGCGAAGCCCAGAGCTTTTTAACCACAAAAATACAAGTATGCAATGGTTAAAAATTGAATGAAGAGTCATCTTTACTCAAAACTACTGGGATGCAACCACTGATGGTTATGCAACAAAAAAAATCTCAAACACAGATTCCTGGGTAGAAGCCGATTGATCAATACCGTTGAATGCCAAAATTTATTTACATAGAGTAGCCAATACAAGTCTATACCTTAGATTATAGCCATGATACTTTCACAAGGATGAACTTGAATTAGGAATGCTGGCTAATCGTTTTAATATCTATAAATTATGAAAAACAAATGATCTTGAGTAGCAAGTACTAAAACAGCCCATTCCAGTATCTTTTCATTTAAAGGTTGACTTGCACACATTACAGTTATTTGGTATCAAAAGATTCACAATGTCTTACTCTGTTGTGTTGTAAGTGCCAAATATGTGGAAATGTGATTACAAGCTCTTAAAAGCTCAAAAACGAAAAGCTGCCGTAGATTGGAATCTCTTTATTTCGATGAGGTAACCACGAAATTCGGTTATCGATTTGTCACGTATGTTCTCACGTGAATTGAAAGGCCAATACAAATCTCAATATAAAACTTATTGTAGTACTAGTTTATGACAAATACTTCGGGTTTTACCGAAGACCCCGTATCAAATGTAGATGCTCGCTACTTTACAGTTTTGTTTCGGCCTGGTCTAATCGGTAAGTCGTAATCTGATCATGTGACCCAATACGTCGCAAATAATTTCTGCAGCACTTTTCGATTATCACAAGTGACCAACAGGCTCGTCATGATTATCAGACAATGATATGTACTCCTTCATGCTAAAAAGGCCTTCAGGCCTTCCTAAGGCTAAAAAATTAAACAAATTTTTACGGTAAGTTATAAGATATCACTGCTAAAAATGACAGCATTACGATGACGATAAAACAGACGCGTAAGAACAATAGACATAGTTTTATTGAATGCGTGAAGTATATCTGCGAAAATATTTCGACGAATAAGGTTGCAAGAAAGTGTAAACAAAAACCATCCTGTAACAACTACATCACATTTGAGCCGTTTTGGAAAGGGAATCCAAACTACGGCGGTATCGTGTGGCTGAGCTTCTAAGAGCTTGTAATCACCTTTCCACATATTTTGCACCTACAACACAACAGAGTAGGACATGGTGAATCTTTTCATATCAAACAACGGTAATGTGAATTTTGTTGCAAGTCAACCAAATAGCAAATAGTTAACAATAGAACGAGTTAGCATGTAAAATAACAGTAATGTGCTAGACACACATAATGCCATTGTGCGATGATAATGAATTTGATAAACTGTAAAGAAGCTAGACTGACAAAAAACTTTGTAAGCTGCAATGGCTATACAATATAAATGTATATGAAATATAGCATTCTAATGAAAAAACTTGAATAGTTCAGCAACTATTGCTTTGCTATTGCAGCTATTACTCTGCTTTCATCTTGGCAACTAAACACAGCCTAGCAATGTGATAATGCAAACAAGATGAAAATCCAAAGTCGTTGCTCACACCTACATATCTATATTAGTGTCTAAGCAATGACAACTAAACTGAGTATTTTAACGAAATCTGCCTTTTGGAGAAAACCTTAGAAGATAATATTTTATTTTGATGTTTACACATAAACACTAAAATTGTATTTCTTTTACAAAGTCAAATCAATAACGTAAAATGCTACAGTTAGTGATGAATTTTTTCTGTCTCAGTCATATACAGTTACAAATTATTGTTAAACATAAAAAATTATGAAACTTGAATCGAAACTCAGTTCTAAAATAAACACCGTTACAATGTAACGAGATGGTGGCGTGATTACATCCTGAGAAAAACCATACCAAAATGAAAATTAATATGCACAATGTTAGTGATATTGAAGCTTAGTTTAGGACAAGTCATGTTGATTATAGGAGGTGATTATGTCCATTCATTTAATCATTCGCGTTGTGTGACTAGATGAGCCACTCACACTAAAAATCATTCGTTCGAGAACGTGCAGCAAAGCCAATTTATGTCAGCAACTAAGTCTATATAAATAAAACTGTGTGTCTGTCAGTCAGGATTTCCTCAGTCAGTGCTCCGTCACTTCAGCTAGGTTGCTAAAAATATTTGGTTTCAAAGCTCTATCAAGCTCCTGAGAACTAGCCTCTTAAACACCCACCCGAAGACTATTTGATTAGAAATGTCAAAAATTCCGAGCATCGCCCCGCTTACTGCTAGACAAAAATATCCTCACAACCATGTTTTTAGTACCCATAACAAAACAAAATGTAAAAACAAAGGGCATGCAAAACCAAAACAACTCATTACCCAGCTCAGGCACTGAACTGACACAAATTAATAGCTTCATTCCACGATTTGCTAGGCAGCTAAGTCAGAAATTGCCCATTAACTGCACATAAAACTATCAACTCTCATAGTGACAATTTAATGCAAAATAATCGAAAAAGACTGATTGATGGTTTGAAATTAGGGAACACCGTTTATTTCTGTTCTAGAGTGGTCTAAAGAAGGGAAGGCCTACTAGTCTGGCTTTTATAACATAAAGAAACTTCATATACAAAATAATACATATACAAAACAATTTTATAATCGCATTTTTATCACAAACATGATTACGGTCTACAAGAAAATACTATACTCATAAATTGTAGTGATGTATCAAATAACGAAATAGTTTAGCAATGAAGACAAATTATCATCGTGATGGTACATGCCTAATCTAAGCAAAATGGAATTCAAATAACACAATTTTTAAATTTTATTCAAACAAGAAACAATAACGTAAATTATACCAGAAGATCGAAGAATGTCTGAGAACAGTCATTCCATAACTTCAGGTTGTCTAGAACTACAGGTATGTTAGCGAGTTAATGCGCAGACGCGAAACTTCATTTCCGTTTGTTCACTCGACTAGCCAATAAAATCGAACACAGAACAGTCCTCCGCGAATGAGATCACATGGTTAAAAAGCAGCATGGCTAGATTGGGGTTTCGTTTTAACTCGCGATATTTCCGTTAAATGCTATGCTTCGTTGTTCGTTCTGATTAAAAAATAGTGATGTATGGTATTAAAACAGCTGATTTCTATTCTACTTTTAAATGAAGTTTGTCTGATTGAATTGTTCTCATTTTAAGACAAATAACTAATTGGCCATTCGTCCCTGGTTAGTGCGAGCAGAGCTGGAATGTAAAGTTTGGGATGTGCGTTACACTGCTGTGGGATTGGTGGTGTTAGAATTAACGTATTTCATCCATCTTAGTGTAACCAATCGTTTCAAAAGATTTCACATGCCCATCTTGTTTGTGCTACTTTTCTCGTTCAACCAAAATAAAATTTTGATTTCTGCTATGCTGTACTCTTCTGTATATTTAACTACAATTTTAACCTCAAAATTATTTGACTTATTTTCAAAACTTTAATAGTTCAAGAGTAAAATTGTGCCAAATTAATAATGATTTGAATTCTCAAATATTCCAAGTAATTCATGTTTAGAGTCATGTGAGTTTATTTTCATCTGATTTGTTTTACACTAATTTTAATGCAAAAGTAGTTTCGGATTTTATTTAAAAAACAAATAAAGTGAATAACGATTTCTATTTGGTGAATTGATTTAATTAATAATGAGCATGTTTCCGTGCACCTGCGTTAATAAATTATTTATCTGCTCACAAGTAAAAGCTAGCCTAGCCGCTTCACCCTATTATTGTGAAACTACCATCGAGGCAGTTTGAGTAATATGCTTATTATAAAACAATTGTGTCAAGCATAGTGTTAAATATTGCATTCTGCCAATGATATTGTAGGCAGTTGGCAGCTGCTGAAAAATTTCCATGGCAAACATGCAGACAGTAGCCCTTAAAAAAGTTGAGTCTTTGAGTTTAAATCATTTGCTATCATTAGTCTTCAGTCATTATATTAACATTATTTAATTGAATAATGAAAAGAGAAAAATACAATGATTACTTAGGCTGGGATAAACACTTTCTTTATGTCTTACATGTATCTGTACTCAATGTTTTGTCAAATATTTTCAAATCTATATTTAAGATTTAAATGGTACATACCAGGTAAATGATTTGACTGGTTCTTATTAGACCTACACAGGTGATTTGATCCTAGTCAAATTAAAAGAGTTAGTTGGGCAACACTCTTTTTTCTAATTTTTTCTGCCATAGCCTGCAGATAGCTGTTGTCTAAAGTTTATTGTGGGACATGCACAAAGCAAGCTGTAATGATTTCAGTACTGCTAGACCGCGAGACTCAAGTACGCCTCCGTGGCGGTGGCACATTACTGCCAAAGCTATCGAAGCATATTTTTATGCAAGACTATCATCTCCTTCCTTTTCAAAAACTAAGACAAGTACAGCAATTATTTTTACTGGACAAAATGTAGCTCAAAATAATAAGCCAAAACAAATACAATTGCATGAGAAGAAAGATAACATCTCATCACATTGCTACGAAATAAACTAAAAACGAACATTTTGAAACATGAACTCTTGCTAAACCAATTAATCTCTAAAGTTAAAATCCTAAACATAATTTTACACCTGCGATACACCTCGATATCTGAGACCATTTGACCAGCTATGACATATCATAATCATTGAAATGTACCGGTTGCCGTCTAATGACCTCACCCTACAAAGTCCTGGGCTCTGAACCCGGGCCAAGTCAGAGCGGCCAATCTTGTCAGTACTCAATCCATCTGGGATTTGCGCATCCTCAACTTGTGGCTTAATTAGTGTTTTCTTGTTATGGGATATGCCTGCCCTCAAGTTTTGATTAATTATCACAGACGTGCTCCTCTTTAACTATCTTACTAAGCTTAATGTCTTTTCTATTATGACGGGTATGTGACCATGATCAAGGCTATCAAATATGATCTATCACTATCAAGGCCGTATAGGACCCAAAATCCAATCACCCTTAGCTGTCTTAAAATGACAAGCATGACCCTCAATCAAACATTCCTCCTATGATCCACTATGAGCATCATGATGGAACTTAATTTTACTCTGATGGTCACTTAACAAGCGCGTGGCCACAGCTGAGTCATACCCTCTGACTAGATACTCTGGCCGACTGGAAACCACTCTTTACCTTCTTCAGCACAAAGTTTCATCATAGTTTCTGCCTGGCCATTAGCTGCCGCGTGCAAATGTGAGCTGGTGGTGTGTGCGTGTGCAAGCCCACGCGCGTGCGTGTGACTCTCTTAGACTAAAAACTGCCTGCACTTGGCACTTGCCAACTGTGGTTCATTCTCTGACACAAGTTTTTCTGGTAGACGAAAATCGCTAAACACCTCAGCAAGAGCTTTGATGATTGCCAAACTACAAGTGCCTTTGTCCAATGGTTTCACAAGCGGCCATTTGGTCTCAAATGGACAAGACCTAGGTAATGTGTCAGCAAGAACAAGTTCCTTTCCTGGCCGAAACTTGAGCTCCAACTGAATCGGATATGACAACAACTCTGAATGCATTGCAGCCAACCTAGGCGACATATTATTGATTTCCTTCTGAAACAACCCAAGCAGAAGCTGATGATTAGTCTTTACTACTACAGGACCCGTCCCCCAACAGTAGTTCCAAAAATGCTTGCAAAAAAATAACACAGCAGCTCCTCGATTTGGGAGTACCACTGCTGATAACCAGTCATTGATTTGGCAGCAAACTTCACTGGTCTCCCATTCTGAATAATAGCAGCCCCAATGCTATGTGAAGAACTATCAGCAGACAACACTATTGGCTGGTCCTTTTCAAAGAATGCCAATGTTAGAGCTTGACTAATCACCTGCTTAATCATCTGAAAAGTCTCTACCTAAGGCTGTTCCCAAAAGAATGGACACCCCTTCTACTAACTTGACGAAGCGGATAAGTAAACTCAGACGACTTTGGGACAAGCTTAGCAAGATAATTTACAAAGCTGAGAAAACGCTCTACAGCTTTCTTATTCTTTTGAACTACCATCTGCTGTACTGCCTCCACCTTAAAATGAGAAGGGCTAATCCCAGATGAAGACAACTCATCACATGAGAATGCCACACGCGACACTCCCAGTACACTTTTGGCCTGATTCAATGTTATTCCAGCATGGCTACAATGCTTTAGGATTTGATTTAGGATTCTATCGTTTTCTGATAATGAACTTGCATTCTGATAATGAACTTGCACTTGGATTAAGATATCATCTACGTGTATATATACCTGGACTCCGGTTGTTCCAACCAGAGTTTCAACCATCACCCGATAAAATTCCTCTGGCGCATTGCGAATACCCATGGGAACCTCAGCCACCTGAACTTTTTAAAAAGAAAGTGAGAAGCATATGAGCCTTGAGAAATGCTCATATAGACATACTTCATAAAATCCTTGATTAGCGTCTAAGATACTAAAGACGAAAAAACTGAAACCCTTGAAAATATCTCTGTGGCAGTGAGTAGCATACAACAGTTTCTTACTAACCGACTGTTTAGATATTGTGAATCTAAACATATGCGAATGTCTCCTGAAGGTTTGTTCACAATCACAATAGGATTTAATATTGAGTAGGTTCATTGTCTCCCCCTATGACGCCTAATTTTACTAACTTCAAGTAAGTAACTCACTAAGTAATTTTTTTCCAGTTGACCCCTGACTTTTTTGGGGAATATTGCTTGGAGGAATTGTTTTGAGAATTAGTTTGAGTTGAGAATAGTTTTGAGCGCCAGCTTTACTGTATTTTTCAGATTACCTAGACCGTCAAAAACTTGAGCATACTGTAAACTTATACTTAAACTGGTCTTACTTTGACCTTCTTCATTAGCAACAGAGTTAACTTTATGACTAACATTCATGGCAAGGCCTGAAATGATACGCAAAGACTAAACGGCAGGCATCCCTAATAATGTTGCTGCATTATTTCGATTAATTATTTAGAAAACAGTTGATCTAGCGAATCCGCCTAGAACAGCCACAATCTCCGCCTTCCTACAACCAGGATTCGATGACCATCAAAACCTGACAATGTGCTCTAGACCCAGCAACCTGGTTTGAGCCAAGAGATAAAAATGGCTTTGACATCACACTCACTTCGACATCTATGTCTATTTAAGTGGCATGGTTTGGCTACAGGTATCAAGGTCAATGATCCACTGGCTGGATCTCTTCACACTATCAGAGGAAAAAACATCTACTTTTTTGCCACGATTAACATAAATACTATCACATGCAAATTGGTCGTCTTTATCATCTGATTAAACTATGTCTTTCACTATTTTACTAACCTTACTAGTGTTACGTTTAGGCTTACCACGCCTAGCTTGAAAATGTCCAAGGTAATTACAATTATGTCAGTGTTTGTTAAAAACCCTGCAGTTTCCTGCAGTATGTGAATAACCACGATGGTCACAGTTCGTTATATAATGTAGCTAGACTTAACTGCATTTCTTGTTGCCCATCACTCTTCTGTTGTCTCTTTTCATAATCTCTTCTGCCTTTACCATGTTCTTCAGCCACCAAAACACCCCGAACTTTGCACTAGTCGAGTCCATGTCATACTGGTCATGACTTTGAGTTATAGAAGCTACAGCGTGGCTACTGCGTAGTCCTCCATCGATCTCAGCTTTCTGGTTACTAAAACTACTTTCTTTAGCTCTCATCTTAAGCTTAATGTCATCTAATGTTACATCGGCATCAATTTGCAGCTCTTGAGAAAAAGCTTCGTCAAACATGCCTGCTAACAGCCTAGTGCGAAGCATGTCCTATTTCTGTGCCGCGCCCTATTAACATTTGCTGGAGAGATCAAATAAATTGTTCATTGGTCTCACCATCCTGATGGACTCTAGAATTAAAGAGTACTGCCTAGGACAATTAGGTATTTCTAGGATTGAAGTACTGACTAAATGCCTCTACAATTCTGTCATAAAGTGTTTCATCTGCATCTTCTAGGTGCACAAACAACTAATTGAGTCTATCTGTTCTGCTTCCTTACCCATAGAATAGTTAAACATGCTAACTTGTCTTTCTGGGTATTTTTTGTCCAAACCAGATGCAATTCAAAATCTGTTGAACTGCTTAATCCGTTCTGGCTATGCAGAAGCGCTATTGCTGAAGCCCAAGATTTGAGGTGGATTAATGTTACTCATTTTGACAGCCGATACTTCTCTCTGAATATATGTTCACTACCGATAGGACTACTACCCGGTTATCTATAGATTCTGTGCGGGAACGAATAAGCCACTAGTGTAATAAACACTGCTATTTCCTCATTGATTCCACCCTACTCGCAGTGCCGTGTCATACCTTGTGGATAGCTGTTGTATAAAGTTTATTTTAGAACACGCTCAAAGCAAGCTATAATAATTTCATTACTGTTAGACCACGGAGTCTCAAGTGCGCATACGTAGCGGTGGCGCAGTACAGCCAAAGCTATCAAAGCGTATTTTTACCCAAGACTCACTTTTTTTTAACTTTTTGTTCATAACTTTCTTTCATCCAAGCCATGGCATCTTCTGGAGCCCTAGTTATAAAAAAATATTTTATTTACACTTCCTCTTTGCGTTTAAAAACATTTTTTTAGAATAAATTCAACCAGTTAATCTCCTGGTGCAAGTTGTTATGTTGTGTTGTAAGCTTATTTGTTATGTTTTAATTAACCATTCTCAGGAAAGAGGAGGTGCAACATGTCGGCAATTGAAGGCTATGTCACCAACCCAAATGACGATGACTTTGCCATTGTTTTACAAGGTAAAGTGAGTTTATATTGTCTCTTTATATTCCGCTATTGTGACACTTTGCTCAATTAAAGGCAGAGAAACAATTGCAGGATTGCTTCCACAAGATTTTATGTAGACCTGCACATACATGTAGTTAAGTTTTCATCTCACATTTTCTAGTCTCCGAGTGGAATTATTAAAAACTAAGGTAGAATAATGAAATTGATAAATTATCATAATGCCGCCAGTTGGTTTGCATGGCTAACCATTGAAAATCTGTCTTTATTAGTTTATAGTTTATTATAGTTTATTGATAATATGGTATTGAATATGAGTCCATGATATTATTTAAGTTTATGGCATTGGATATGAACCCATTGTATTAGATATGAACACATGGTGTTGGGTTGGAGTCTATGGTATTGGATGTGAACTCCTTGTATCAGATATGAGCACATGATATTGAGCATGAACACCCAGTATGGCTGATGAGCATGTGATAACAGGTATAAGCGCCTTGCAGCAAGCATAACCAGAAAGTACTAAGTGTGAGTATAGATATATACAAAAGGAGCTGCAAGCCTTTCAGCATAGCCAACCAATGTAGTCATTCTTATTAAAATTATGCGTTCTGCAGTTATATGATACGTACAGGACCGTTTGGCTGTACAAGTCCATCACATAGAATGTACTGTATATCATAGTAGACTGTAATTAAGGATGCTTAACAGAAACGTAGTGTTCCCTAGACCTGTTCTGCTGTCTGGTTTTTGGTTGTTGAGACAATCTTTGAATATACACCTTATTTGCAGAGACGGAGACTAGCTCTAAGAAGATACTTGGTTTGGTTGAATTGCTTGGGTATGTATCGCTATTGTATTGCTATTAAATGGTGATGATGGTGTGTACAACTACATGAATATTGCATGGGCTAACAACAGATTGATGAGTATAATTAAATGTATATATACAATTTTGCTTTTTAACTTTTGCAAAACATGTGGAGACACGTTATAGGTGTTGTGTTTTTTATAATTTCCTCTGTGAAAGCTTTTTTGTCTGCTAACAAATCAAAGCAGAAAAGAAACTACTGAATGTGGGTGTAAGAATGCCAGAGTTGGCGTGATAAAAATCATACGATTTAATCATTGGTTTAACTTGTGTTTAAAGCATGATTTTTGTCAGTTTTTTATTTCATAAGTTTGCAAAAGTCCGGGGTTCTTGACAAACGATCTTGTTTCGATGTGTGTAGCAAATCTGTAAACACTCCTATGCCATGAATTAGCAAGTGTGATGGAGATAATTGACTACATGTGTAGTACAATGCTACAGAAGGAACTTTGAAGTTAGGACCTGCGAGTTCATTTAGTAAACCTCAAAGCAGGATTAATTGTGGGGTAGCAACTGTAACTGGTACAGTTTTCCTTACACACTCCATTTAATAACTTACATTATGACATCAAACTCTTTACTGCAATCAGCTCAAGTGCAAGCGTTGAAGAGTATTCTCCACCTTTGGTTTCGTTCATTTACAATAAGATATGTACTAAAAACTGGCAAACTAGTATTTATATTTTGCATGATCAACCGTATTGATCACGCCAAGGAGTATTGTGCTTAAATATTTCATAGTGCCTTTTATGTGAAACTGCTAGGAGCTCTACTCCACTAAATTACTTGCAGGTTGCAAATTATGATTTTATATGGCTGTTGATTGCAAGAATTATCACATTTTGTCAAACAAGAGTGTGTAAATCATACCGAAAAGTGGGTTCACAAGCATTCTGATGTGCAATGCAATTCCCATTCAATTTGCATGAGCAAAAATGAGTGAAAAAACCAAATTTATCAAAAAAATTCATAAAAAGGGATGTAACTAGAAAAAAATCCGATTTCTTCGAAACAACCATGATTTTTCCAGCCCTGAAGAAGGCATTTAATAGGTAGATAACAGGTAACAGATAACGCTTCAGTCTAATTCAAAACCAAAGTTAACTAAATAGACTTTGGTTTATTAAAGTCTAGTTACCAGATAAAGGAGTCGGAAAGGAGTTAAAAGTATATAATTGTACCGAATTGTGTCTGCAATTCCATCTGTTGATGTTTATTAATGTTTCTTGCGATTATTACATCTTGAACCTACGTTATGTTTGTGTTGCATATAGTACATGTAGTTTATGTTGTAAAATAGAATTCGTCAAACAATAAATGGTTTTGCGTATGGATGCACATTGGCCTAGAGATTACCTTGTGTTACAGACCTTCCCTGACTGATATTGACAAAGGTACCAGAGCTAATGCAACACAATTACTCGCTGAGGTCATAAAGCATAGTATAAGCTTGTCAGGGGATGATGTGGAGCCGCTTACAGAATTCTTCTGTGACAGGATCAAGGACCACCATTCTATTGTGCCACATGTCCTCACCGCTTTCTGCGCCCTCGTGAGTTACTCCATTCTATGGTGCCACATGTCCTCACCGCTTTCTGCACCCTCGTGATTGACCACCATTCTATTGTGCCACATGACCTCACCGCTTTCTGCACCCTCAGGATTGACCACCATTTTATTGTGCCACATGTCTTCACCGCTTTCTGCACCCTCATGAGTGCCACCATCTTATAACCTACCGTGAAAATTCGTTTAATTTTCTAACCTTAGCTCGAATGAGTACATATCATTGTCTGATAAACATGATGAGCCGGTTGGTCACCTGTGATAATTGAAAAATGCCTCAGAAATTATTGACGAAGTATGGGTCACATAATCAGATTACGACTAGACGATTGGACCAAGCCGAAACAAAACTGTAAAGTAGCGATCATCTATATTTGATACAGGCTTTTCGGTAAAACCCGAAGTGTTTGTCATAAACTAGTGCTACGAGATGTTTTATATTGAGCCTTTTATTGGCCTTTCAATTTACGTGAGAACACCACGTGACAAAACAATAACCAAATATTATGACTACGTCAGAGAAATGAACTGATTTCAATCTACGGCGGTTTCGTGATGGCTACGATTAACTGTTCGTTTTTGAGCTTTTAAGAGCTTGTAATCACATTTCCACATATTTTGCACCTACAACACAGCAGATTAAGACATGGTGAATCTTTTGATACCAAATAACTGTAATGTTAACTTTGTTGCAAGTCAACCATAAACAGTTTGCTTTGTTTTTCAGACAGGAAGTGAGAAGCTACCAGATAATTGTGCTATTATTACTGCACGCGCCATGTTCCAGCACGGTGAAGTCCAGACTCTGATACAGCAGCACCGGGCTCTTGCCTTTCAGATAATAGTCAACCTTATGAGTCACAAGCTTGATGGTATGTCTAGTCTGATTTGTTAGTCAGCAGCTATATTTTCTGCCACCAGCATATTTTATTGTACGTTTGAACCAACCTAGTCCTTTGCAGCTGGCAATTCATTTATCCTTGTGCTATAAATAGGCCATATTGGTTTAAGGACACCATAAGATCAATGCTGCTCTAGTGCTCTTTATTGTTTTTAAGGCGCTCATATGTATCGTCCAGCCTTAACTTGCAATTATCTCAGCATAGAGATTTTTCGTCATGTACCATAAACTTTGTACAAATATTTGTTTTAACGTTCATTGTATTTTTCAAAGTACTTCATCCAAAGTTTCTTAAAACATCTTAGTTTTATGAATCGATACATCTTTATACAGTTCTTCTTCACATCAAATGGTTTTCTGTTGACCGAATAATGTTAAACAGTGTTTCATCCCTTCCTATTTTAGTTTTGAAAAATTATAGATTTCATAAAACTTAGTAACTGGTGAGGTAAAATTGACAAAAAAATAAAGCAGCGATTTTCTTAAGATTAAAGCAACAAATAATATAGACATGACACATTATCGGATCAAGGTGTTAGAAATTCTCCAAAATATAGCAATATATCATGTAGTATAAGCATAGCAGTATACAATGTAGTGGTTATTTGAAGGAATTAAGTGAAAGTGATTAGAAAAAGAATGCTTGACACATGGGAAGTGGAGACATTGGAGCGATGATTAAAGATGAAATTAAACATCAAAAATATTTTCTTCCTTTTTCTAGGTATCTGTTCCGTTATCCCATTGGCCCATGGCTTCATTAATGTATATATGGTAGATGTTACTATTATTGGCAGTAGACAATTAATTGCAAACATCTTTTGAATACGTTTACAATCACTACGGAAATTAGCTCATCCATTTATAAATAAGAATGTCTGTCATTTATATGATCAGTTATAGCAATAAAGTTTACGAATGAAAAAAACCACTTCATACTAGAAGCGAACTTGTAACCCCGGTTATGCAAACAGGCGTGTCTCTCTACTACTCCACACTGGTGTGTCTATCTACTACTCCACACAGGCGTGTCTATCTACTACTCCACACTGGACTAATTGGACTGGACTCTACTACTCCACACTGGACTAATTGGACTGGACTCTACTACTCCACACTGGACTAATTGGACTGGACTCTACTACTCCACACTGGACTAATTGGACTGGACTCTACTACTCCACACTGGACTAATTGGACTGGACTCTACTACTCCACACTGGACTAATTGGACTGGACTCTACTACTCCACACTGGACTAATTGGACTGGACTCTACTACTCCACACTGGACTAATTGGACTGGACTCTACTACTCCACACTGGACTAATTGGACTGGACTCTACTACTCCACACTGGACTAATTGTGCGCATACTTGCTACAACTGCCAGTCTTGAATCATTAAAATCATACTGACACATGAGTGCGAAATTCTCAATGGCGTTATTTCATGTTGCCAAAGACTGATCGCCTGTTAGCAATATGGCTTTTGTATTCTGACGCAGCCAATAAGGTGTAGCCTGACTATTATGCAAGCCTATTCTCTCACACGAAAAGTTTTTTTACTGCGAAAATCAACTAGCAAATGAATTTTCATAGCAATGAAGTTTATATCATATTTTGTCCTATACCTATAATAGAGAAGGTTCAAGTTAGGTGAAATGTGAAATCATAAATTGCTTGACTCGTATTGTGCCGTAGTCTACGAGGTCTTTTATTTACCTGTTGTATAACTGTTTTTAAACAGTGTTTACCTGCTATACTTTTGTAGTGCTGAGGTTGATGAAAGAAGAGTTTTCTGTTGGCTACATTCATATGATTGATGGTGAAAGGGACCCCCGCAATCTACTGACTATATTTCAGCTCACACCCCTTGTTATCAATGCTTTTCCTATTGGTAGGTCTGAACATCAATGCTATTTTTATAACACCATTTTTTTATTATGAAAAAAGATGAAATTGGTTTTTCATTGCGTATAGCATCAACTATGAAGGTATTATTGGCAATTGATGAAACAGGTTTATATTTCAAGTTTGTCTGTTATTCTGGTAGTACAAATAACATTGGAATTACTGGGGTGTTTATTACTGAGTGTTGTGTAAATCGGAGAGAATCATTATTTCACATTTCCACAGTTTTGTGAATTGTTTTGGCATTTTCATGTCGATACTTATTCAAAATTGAGGTTTTGTGTAACAGTTTTTGCGGGTCAAATCTTAATAGTGCTATATAAGTAAATATCGCTAAAAGTTTATTTATATTGGAAACTAATTACACTCTATGTGACAGCCATATCCATTCATAGTTCCATTTGTCAAGATATTTCAATGTATTTTTTAAGTCTGGTAAGAAACGAGTATTAAAACAGACAAGATTATAGGTTTGAATAGGTTGAGATCGTGGGTGCTGTGAAATTGTCCTTCTGCTTACCATGGTGAACTCCTTCCACTCAGGCAGCATTACTAGACTAGTATTTTCGAGTGTATTTCTAGCAGTCTATGAAAGCGAATGTTTTATCGCTTTAATAGCAGCTTTTTTATGAATCTTGCTTTAAAAGCTACCTAAAGCTCACACAGTAATCATTTAACAAGCGCAGAGGTTATTGATAACTTTCCTTGTGGTAGTGCTAATTCGTCAGAAACACACAAAGCTCTGAAAAAACCAACATGCTTTTATAGATTGATGTCCAGTTTCTCAGGAAAGGGATTTAGGCTATTGTCTCTCATTTTTTAATCGTACAAGTCCCCACTAAACCTGCTCAAAGCACAAGTTATTAAACAAACAATAAATTTTACTTACGGTTGAGCATTTATAACTTGATGAATTTGTAATCTACATTTGTGACTCATGCGCTTCTTGATATATTCTTATTTGGACATGTTAGTCGTGGAGTATGTGGTTGCATATCTGTTTAACCATTCCACAAATTCTGATGTTCAGCTGAACAGCTATGGAAATGGTGACTGATACACCATCTGGTAGCTAGATTATCTCAACTTCCTCAAATGTCTGTTAGCTATCATAAAACGAATATATTTTTTCCTATGCCATTCCCGAAATTGTTCTTGAAGTATGTAACTGACTGCTGTTAGTCCATGGTGGTTTCAAGATTTGTGGTTTCTGATGGTTGACCTCCAGCCACACTGCTCTTTAGGAATGACCTATTTAGTTTAGTGTAGTAGTTCCGCTCCTTAAAGGTTGACTTGCAACAAAATTCACATTACAGTTATTTGGTATCAAAAGATTCGCCATGTCTTACTCTGTTGTGTAGTAGGTGCCAAATATGTGGGAATGTCATTAAAAGCTCTTAAAAGCTCAAAAACTAACAGAAAATCGCAGCGACACGAGACCGCCCTAGTTTGGATTCGTTTTCCAAAACGGCTAAAATGTGACGTATGTGTGGGAGATGGTTTATGTTTACACTTTCATGCATCCTTATTCGTCGAACTATTTTCACAAATATACTTCACGCTTGCGATAAAAACCATGTCTATTGTTCTTACGCATCTATTTTATCGGCATCGTAATGCTGCAACTTTGAGCACTGATATCTCAAAACAGCATAAAAATATGTTTAATTTTTTAAACTTAGCTTGAACGATTGCATATCATCCTCTGATAAAAATGATGAGCTTTTTGGTCCGCTATGATGGTCGAAAAATTCTGTAGAAGTTGTTCGCGCCATAATGCGGGAATTGTTAGTCACATGATCACATAATGTTAGTTTCAGTTCAAGTTTGATCTATCGCAAATAACAGACATGTTTTCTCGTATTAAACTTGTTAATTTCAATTCGTCATAATCTCTAACGCGCCACATCGTGTTTGTGCAGCTGGCAAGCTGAGAAGCACCTTTTTTGGCCAAGAGCAGAGCAAAGACCAGACCTTCACCGGGCGTGGAGCAACTGGGCGAAGCTGGATGTGACAAACTTTATTTATTCGCTTGCTTACTCTTACCTTTGTTTTCGCCATTTCAAAGACGACATGTTTTCTAACCTGTTTGCATACTCCATGACACCAAAGCACGTGAGTAATTTATTTTATAACCACTTGTATTAGTGGTAGTAACTCGGGTTATTTTCTAGTATTCTCCTAATACTACTGTATTAATCTATATTTAATATTACAATATTAATGTCATTTAATTGTAATATGATATTATTAGTATTTTATCTTTTTAATTACGTGTATTATTTTTATTATAATAACAAAACTAATTCATACTGCATATCTATCTGTAAAACGTAATATATTAATCTATAATTGATAAAATAATGTTGTTTCACGATTAATTTCGCCAAATTTCTTAACCCCACTCACTTATAGATATGTTATATAAAATAGTTATTGTCATTTTCTGGTATCATCGTTAATAGCATATTAATATTATTAGATTATTAGTATTAGATGATGAAGAGTTTGTGCCAACCACTGAAGACTAGGAAGAGTTTGAGCGCTATGTTGGCCAGTGTCAAACGCTCTCCAATTACATGTCAGATAGAGCTGAACTTAACCAAACTTTACAAAATATAAAGAATATCCATAGAGTTATTACTCACATTTTTATGTTTACAATATCATGGATTCTGATAAGGTTTGGTAAAATCTGTGTCATGATTGCATGGCTATAAATTTATTCTTTTTCTGATCAAGCAAATATGATATAATAACAGGAAATGATGTTGTACAAATCTTATTGCAAGTCAACTATTGTGTTGTGATTTCAGACACGAATCCTCCTTTAAAGTGGAGAAAATAATAGTAAGTGTGACAGCACTCCAGCGACTATTTCACTGCCACGCCTGAGCCCTCCCCTGCTCATTCACGATGGTGCGAGAAGGCGGATGGATAGAGTTAAAGGTTACATGTGCCTCCTGTCACCAATCGTACACTTGGGAAACAACTGCCAGGGTGAACAGAGCTCACGTCATCAACCCCCTGCTGGAAGCTGCATCACTCTTTTCTGGCAGATGCCTTACGCAGAACCTCCGTTTTCTGTCGCTCCTGAACATCGCGATACCAAGCCACAGCGTTTGCCTCTACCAACAAAGAGAATACTTACATGGTGTGAGTGTTAATATTTACCCATAAACTTGGAAAATGTGAGTAAAAGCTTGGCAAACTAATTGAATAACGACATTTGAAAACAATTTTTTTCTTGAAATGAAAATATGTCATTCTTCAAGCGAAATATATCATAATTTAAAATTCTGATTCCTCATCATAATATAGCACAAAAAGGATTCTACATTCTTAGACTAATGATAATGATACAAATTAATCTTGTATAATGAAGTTTTACAATACTTTACAGTGTATTGCTGAGCAGTACACCCTGCATAACGAGGGATTGATGGCAGCAATCGATTGGGAGCTTGATTTGGCAGGTGACGGTAGATGCGATAGTCCGGGGCATTGCGCACTATACGGGGCCTACAATATGATGGATCAGAGCTGCGGTTTAATAGTCAGCAGCCATCTTGTCAAGGTAAAACTTTGATAGTTTTTACTTCACAGCCTGACAAAAACCCAAATTTTTTAGTAGTTATCAATACATAAACATGAAGTTGCTGGTCTAGCTAAATAATTCATTCAAATAATGCGAAAGTGATTTTTGGTCGTAACTTTTTTTACTTTGCAGTCAACGGAGACCACCAGCTCTAACGCCATGGAGCTGGAAGGCTTCAAGCGATGCCAGTACGATCTAATTTCCCACGGCCTGAGAGTGAGGTCCATTACAATGGATGTTGTTACAGAGGTTGTGTGCATACCGCAAGCTTGTGTTTTGGCTTATGCAGCAAATTCGTCGTGGTGAGCGGCGGCCTCTACCTGCCTGCTTGGTGTCTAAGATTCGGGCTCTTTTCCCACCAACAGATGATGAAGAAGAGTTTGCAGACTATGTGTTCAAGGGCTTCTGCTATGGCGATGAAGAGACTCAATGACTTTGATTGAGAATTCTAGATCAACTCTATATCATAGGTGGTACTCATTTTTATTGCATTGTCATTTCATTATTTTACTTTTATTCAGGCTAAGCCACATGGTGACTACACACCATGTAGCCAACAAACTAATTTTTGTTAGTAAATTGCTGTTACATTGCTTCCATATTAAAAATCACATGATTAATGTGCATAAATCTGCCATCACTGATTTTATAAAATAAAAACAAATACATAGAGGAATGCGTATTGGTTTCACCGCTTACCAAAGTCGTTGAGTCTCTTCATCGCCATAGCAGAAGCCCTTAAAGACGTAGTCTGCAAACTCTTCATCATCCGTTGGTGGGAAAAGGGCCCGAATCTCAGACACCAAGCAGGCAGGTAGAGGCCGTCGCTCACCGCGACGAATTTGCGGCATAAGCCAAAACACAAGATTGCGGTATGCACACAACCTTTTCCGAGCATTTGGCGGTTGCTCTCCAAATGGGAATAGATTATCTACCAAAACAATTATTGAAAAACAATAATTGCTGATCATCAAAATAATCTGGATCTTTATATAATAAAATCATAAAACTATTACACTCTATACTGTAGTAAGTGTACAAGCCAAATATAACAGTTCTCCTTGTGTTCCACAAGTTCAGAATATGTGTGTTCAACCGATGCATTAAATGTGTAACACAAGAATTGTAGATAATGCTTGACACATTAGCATAGCTTTGGTGTTGTTGGCATTAAATGAAAATCCAACTCACTATGATATCGCAGGTAATTATTCCACCCCAACTCAAGGGGTGCAGGCGCCACAATTCGTCCACACCAGGATGCATACACAGGCATTCATGCTCCCCGCGGTCATGGAGACGATGCGCAAACTCAGCATCATGGCAGCACAAACATTCAGGAAGAGATGGCATGTCTTGACAGCGCTTGCAGACACACCACTCTGTAGCCGATGGTATTAGCTCCTAAAGGAATGAACAGATATGTCTATGCAACCATAGCTAATACATCAGATCGATGTTATCCAACAGTATATCAGTGCAGTACTAGATTTAAATATTAAAATTGTTAATGTTGTCATTCGAGAAAAATCTAATTATTTTTTCGCAATATGAAGCGATAATTATCATCATTAAAATCATATACATGTATATAATAATAATATTCGTTCTATCACTCTCAAGCTAAAACTATTACTACTAGCTAGCTTGGAACATAAGAGCTGGCTAGTGGCGGTGCTTACTTGCTGGGAGGTTTGATTCTGTTGAAAATCTTCTTCAGATAGAGCGTAAGGCTCGAAACGCCAGGGTCTTAACTCTTCAGAATTCGACATTTTTTATTATCGCAACTCGGACATGTACGCGTATGTTGAATGTCGGACGGAATGGCCAAGCTGAAACTGTAAAGTAGCGAGCATCTATATTTGATACGGGGTGTTAGGTACAACCCAAAGTGTTTGTCATAAACTATTGCTACGATAAGTTTGATATTGAGCTTTGTATTGGCCTTTCAATTCAGGCGAGAACATCACGTGACTAGACAATAACCAAAATCCGTGGATACGTCATCGAAATCAAGAGATTCCAATATACGGCGGCTTTTTGTTTTTGAGTTTTTAAGAGCTTTTAATCACATTTCCACATATTTAGCACCTGCCACACAACAAAGTAAGACATGGCGAATCTTTTGATACCAAATAACTGTAATGTGAATTTTGTTGCAAGTCAACCTTTAAAGTCCGTTTACATTAGTTCTTCTATTTTGGTGCTGTGACAAGCTTGACTTCTAGAGTCTGATTAAGGTAGCATTTGAGCATGTTTAGTATCAAGCAGTGATCAGTTTGCCTTGTTTCTTCATATATTGTGTGGTTTGAGCAATGGTTATGCCAACAATTTTGTTTGTTAGTATGCAATGTCAATCTTTTTGGATCTTGCACTTTTTATATCGAGTCTTCAATGGTTACCTTGAGAGATTTTGCTTTCTAGTTTCGCCGACACTCGCTTTTCCTAGAGCATTAAATGCACTTACCACCATGTAATTATATGTTCTAAGGTCTCTTATTGCGGCTTACTCATTGAAACATGGATGCCATCTACATTTAAGACTTAGTGGTTTGACGCCTCTGGGGTAGTTTTACTGAACATTCTTTAGTTGGAGTAATATGTGTACAGGTATTTACTGGAGTGTGTGTGTGTGTGTTTGCCTTTTAAAGGAACATGCCAGAAGTTCTTTTCTCTGTTTGTCCATGTTTGCGTTCACTTCGCGAGGGATATTTTGTTGGCTCCGATCTGTCTTTGGTCGGGGTCAAAGCTGATATTCAACACCTCCCTTTCAAGTTCTTTATTTTGGGGTGTATACACACCTTCACTACTGTGAAATGATATGCATGCAGCAGTAATATACTCAGTTGTACTGATAAGTTGCATATCAAAGAGACAAAAATATGTATGCAATACAAAATGCAGTGCATACAAAACACAGTCATCCAGCTATTAGCTTGTTTTTTTGTTGATTCCCTTATTATTAAATATTAGTTGAGTGGATAAAAGTTACCTGGGCACACGAGTAGTAATCATCCTTCAACATCCTGAACAGATGTGTAGTAACAAGTTATGAAATATTATGTAGATATGGTGTGATAGAGAGGGGCTCTTCTCAAGTTTATGGGTCTCACTTGCTGTGCTTCAATTATTCGATCATACTGATGACACGGCTTGGGTGTAATTCATTTTCAAAAAACCTACTTCCGGGTCATTTTGTGGCCGAATGTAATCCAAGAATGACCATCTAAAGCTTTCAGTAACGATTAGTAGATGCTCATCCTTTAAAAAAGTAATAAAACTTCACTATTCAAGGAAGGAAGGTTGACAACCCATTTACAGTTACAACCCAGTTGCACATAGTAGTGAGATTTTGAGGGCTGAGCCTGGTCTGTGTCTATGTAGCGGTGCCTGATACTACATTTAGGTCTAGCCATACCCTCTGTAGGTGGTGAGATGGGGAGGTTCAGCCTCTCCGAGCACATAGGTTTTGCCGCAGCCCATCTGTTTGTCTACACCAAGAATCGTGTCTCATTGCCTCTGGTATGTTTGTTGTTAGATCTGCCAAGGTTTGCTGCTGTCTTAGAGATTAGTCCATGGTTGGACTGCAGTAAGTTATTCCATTTATTCACAGCAAAGACCTCATGTCTCCACACACCTCTGGTCTGTCTGAAGATCTTGGGTCACGAACAACAACTGGCAACGCTGGCTGCAATGAACTTCTATTATTGCAGCATGACATCAATTCATGAATCCTCGATTCGGAGTCACGCATTTGGCATTTGTTAAAGCTTCGATTCATAAAGACATACTGTTGAAAGTCGTATAATATCTGACAGCATGTGTTAATTATTATTGTCAGACTGCAGCAAAATTAATAGGAGCCAGTTGCCTTTGTGCTAGACTCATAAATATACTATCATAAAACCATAAATTATAGCCGCTATCAGAAAATTAGTTGATGATTTCAATTTGGAATCTATGTTGAATCGTGCAATAGACCCACAAATAGACTGTATGACCTTCACCTTTGAAATTATTTTTATTAAAAATGTTTATTGTTGTTTTGTGAATCTCTCTAGCGGACCAGTTTTCATCAGGTTTGTAATAGTTACTTAGCTCTGAATGTAATACTATAAAAATATAGTTTTTTATTTTTTTATAGTAATACCCTATGCAATTTAGCAGCTAAAGTTTATGGTTCATATTGAATATACATGTAGATGGTAAATTTTGGCTAACCATAATAATTAATAATATGATATATGTATAAATAAACCTCACTTTTTATATATATTGTTTATAAATTGTAGTCTGACTTTGACGATTTTCATCATTTTATTTAATTTTCCACATTTCAATAATATTTCATTAGTATAGGAATACATGTCCAAAGTAAAACCCTGGATAGACACAAATCCTTACAATGTATATTTTAAGTGTCAGTTCATATCTTTTACTAGATGAACACTTGGCGTTGCGCGGGTAATAAAAACGTCTTAGCACAGTACATTTATTTTTATTCAACATATAATAACAGTCACCATTCTCACTTTTAAACTTCAAATCATGAAGATCATATCATGATCTGCAAGAAAATGTAACATTATAATGTACTACTTGCAGTACGTACTTTGAGGAGTTTTTACCTTTGAGACAGACAACATAAATATTGAATTTAGCTTAAAGGAATTTAGCTTGTTAAACCATACAGTACTTAAAACTAAGTTTTAGTATGTACATGTATTTTACTAAACTTCAACTTTTTCATGGGCGAAAATTTTATGACTTATCTATTTTTGAATTCGTTTTTACTAAAAGCTTATAACGAATAATGCTAAACTGAAATAGCGAACATCGTATATCTCTTTCAGGCATTGTGGGAAGGATTTCGACAATTAGCATATCGACATTTTCATCATGAGCACTACACAGACTGCCAAATTTTATTTTTGAGAAATTTTTGTTGATATCGTATGGCAGAAAACAAATTCGCCCTAGAATGGTGAAGACAAAAAAAGCATCATTTTTCATATAGTAAGGCAAAAAAATCTTTTAACAGGCGCAGCATATTAATTAATAATTCAGCGTGCGCAATCACAAAATGGGTATATAGTATATGGTGAGAGCGATGGGAATGATAAGCAAGGCATGGGCTTGTGGTTAGGTATGTTTGTCTATCTGTTTGTCTATTGTCAAATCCAGTATGATGCGCTTTTTTCCTTCCTAGATCCTAATCTAGGAGGAAGACATAGCTGAACAGATTACAGACAATGACAGACAAACTTTGAGATTTACATATACATGCGTTGAATCAAAAAATATTCTGTATTAAGGTACATTGGATCAGTCAGGGGCATATGTAGATGCTCTACGTCTAACCAACCTTGACATAATCTCTAAATGATCAGCAGCATATACATGTTTTTGCCCTGGAATGCCATATGATATGTTAAACGAAATTTGAAAAAATGTTAATCGATTCCTCAGTCTTTCAAAGTCTAATTCACATGTCTGAATGATTTTATATTTATGTGTTGGCCTCAGTCTGTCTCATAATTTTGTCTTCTGATTAGCTTACTTTATCGTTGTTGTTCTGTTTGTAGGTGTCTGTTGTGAAGAGTTGTTTGATGTTACTTCCTGCTATTTTCCAGTTGATTTCACTCCTGTAAGTAAATTCCTGTGTGGACCATAAGTACAGTACACCCTCAAGATATGATTTTAATCTGTTCCAGGGTTGGCATCATGTGATGAAAAAATCGCATGGAGGGGTAGGGAAACCGTAGTAATTTTATAATACAAACATTCCCTGGTAAAAATTATCAAAATTTCATGCAAGCACTGTACATATTAAAATTAGTAACAAAATGGTATGTTAACCTTAGCAACTATAATTACTTACAGTACCTTTAGTATATTTAGCGTATTTATTGGTTATGATTTGCATTAAACAGTAACATTACAATGTGCTATGTGCAGTACTGCGTAGCATAGGGAGTTCTTACCTTCAAAGCAGACGTAGGCCTATCTATAACATAAACTTTGAATCGCTTCAAATAAGTTTAGCTTACTAAACACAAATACTTAAAGCTAAGTTTTAGTATGTATTTTTAACTATTTTACTGAATTTCAACTTATCACTAACATTTTATCACCTACCAGTTTCTGTCTTCGTTTTCTCTACAAATTTTAGCCGACCTGATGAAAACCTTTTTCAACCTAAGTCGCCAAGAAAGTCCAAGCGATGCTGTTCTAGAAAATGTTCTGTTATGTCATGAAGTGGATTTTTGTTAGCAGGTTAAGAGAAGTTATTCAACCATTGACCTTTTGTTTGAAGGGAAATTTGATTGCAACTCCAACATTTCTACAGGTTTCAAAGCAAAATATTATCGTTTTTCGCACAAGAAATGCTGAACCGAGAGAAATCGATCATCGTGGCTCTTTCAAACGTTGTGGAAACGTTCTCAACGTCTTTGTTAATTCAACGTTTGTAATAAACACACCGACTACCAAATTTGAACTCGAGCGAAAATTTTGTTGAATTCGTATGGTGAAATGAGATTCGTATGTCGAGGTAAAAAAATCATTATGTTCCACTTGTAAGGGGAAAAAATCTTATTACGGGGTAATCGTATCCTGAAGGTGCACTGTACAGCCAAACATTGATTTGTGATCACGTCTACATACTAATTTTTAGACACATGATTTTAAATATGTAAATAATTATTTTGACATATGAAGTGATTTACAAACGCTAGATCCAAATTTTTTCAAAACATTCCAGTTATTTTAGGAGGGAAATCTTAATAAAATTTTAAAATAGAACATGAAAATAGTAAAAGAATTATAAAGCAAATTAATTTAAACTGTATTTAATGGAGTTAGAGTAAGTTACACTGCAGAGTTTTATTACACGCTGCCACTAAACTTATGCATGGCCGAGCTTATGCTTTCATTCACATGTTTTAAAGTTTAAAATATGCCAAGTCTCAGAGATGAATGAATATACGGTATACCGTATAAATACAAGGTTTAATATGTCATTTCAGTGATGGATTAATACATATAAATTTGACGTTTTATACATGGAGTATCAGAGAGGAATGAATATTTTTGATTCTACATAAAACTTAACAAATAGTTTCGCTTCAATTTGGCCTAAAGGACCTTTAAAATACTGCCACATGAGATTTATGAGATCCTGAAACATAGTTGTATATAAATGGAGTTGCAAATGGAAAATGTTTGTATTTATCGATCATGCAGTTGGATTAAACGTAGTAACCCTATTGACCAGGGGATAATTTGGAAAAGCTGTCCAATTTTGTGTTGTAGCCCCAAATCATTTGTATACTCATGCGGGGGGGGGTGGGTTTTACTAGAGATTTTGTACTAATCGATCTTGTTGGTTATTAGGATGAGTGATTAGTCCTTGAGGTGAACCGACTATAACTAACTCCTTGCTTTTTAGCCTCCCGGGCAAGCTTTTCAGATAACAAAAGAAGAGCTAGCAGACCAGCTACGAGCAGCGATGGCTGCTACCCCTCGTTTCTCCCAATATTGTCTTCCATTGCTCATTGAGAAGATTTCATCAGACCTCCAGTCTGCCAAGCAAGACTCATTCAAGACACTGGTAGGCGACAGCTATTGAAATTCTTTAGGATTTCATTTCTTTATTCATTGGAGCAGGTGAACTAACAGCTGCGTCAGTTCTAAATGCTCCAAGTTCCAAAAGCTACTCTTCATCTCTCTGTGTCGAGTTGTCTTTGTTTGAGAGGTAATTAGTGAGGGAAGGATAGAGAGTAAAGGGGAAAGAGAGAGGGAGAGTGGGAGAAAGAGGTGGAGAGAGTGAGAAATGAAAGGAGAGAGGAGGATAGGAGAGAGAGGAAAAGAGAGAGAAAATGAGATGGAGGCTCAGAGGGAGAGAGAGGGTGAGAAAGAGTGAGAGAGGAGAGGGAGAGAGAGGAGAGGAGGAGAGGGAGTGAGACATGGTAGCAGATATTACGACACTACAGTTGGTTAGGTATATGTCATTAAAGCAGCATGCAGCTGCGCTCAGTGAAAAGAAAAGATGTATACGGTATTCACAGCTATCATAAGGATTGGTTTCTCTGCTTGGAATGAAAATGTTCATGCTCATTACAACAATGCAATTTGTAATTTCAGTTTACTTTGGGTTGCATGTACAGATGTTTTTCAGTGCCTATACCTGCTTTTATTGTGGGATGTGCTGGGAAATTTTACCATCTGCAGGTTTCTTGTTGCAATGTATATGGGGTGGAAGACCTACGTCCCTCTATGAGATCGCTGACGCAGCTAGTGGTTCGAGAGGCTATGCTTTCACCATCTTCTAAGACAGAGGAGCTTGCCTTAGAAGCTATAACTGCTTTAGCCCACTGCCTTGCAGCTCCGGTATGTCATACTGTAGCCCTGTCAGGTTGACCTCCATTTTAGCGAGTGACTCAAGACTGGTGCACACTATATCACAATATGTTGACGTTAATCACACAATACCTGTTAGTTGTCTGTAATAACATTGTTCAGGCTATCGCAAACCCATCTGTATTTACATCAGTGAATAGTCTGCGCATAGCATTTTCATTATACAATGAAACGGTGAAATACTAGTCCTGCACCAACTAAGTGTCATGAAGGGAAATATAGATCAAGCAATCTGCAATAGCCAATCACCGTCGCTGAAGTGTTGTACAATACACAGACTGTCGAAATATCGGGATAAAAATATCGGGAAGGTTTGACAGCTGCAATGTGTTCTAACATACCTGTAATGCATCAGTGATGCCATCGCTCTACAGTGCACATTGTCTACACATGATCATCGAGGAACGATGCCGACATACTGCGATATAGTTTTTAGGGTCTAAGTTCGTTAGAAGTGACAAGCAACTAAACCAAATGCTACATGGTAGAGACCGAATAAAGTGTAAAGGACGCTCCTTGCTCCGCATGTTTTTCAGTCACCGCTTAACTTTGATTGGTTGACCAGGTTCATAAGAGACTTAGGTTTCGTCATGTGTGTTTATGTCATTTTTTTTTTATTGAGTGTTTTTTCTTTGATTGCTTTTTGTGCGCATAATTGTGTAAAACAGATGCAAGACAAAAAGTGTATCATATACCTAGGTCCATGTCTGTCATGCGCAACCCTTTTGAGCATGCTGAATATTAGCCCAAGTTATTTTACTATAAGCAAATGGCGATATATTGATGCATCCTCAAGTTTGAGCTCTAAAATGGATTCAGGGACGGAATACTGTTTTGTTTAAAGGTCTTGTTAAATAGGCTGCCTTCAGTTATATTTTCTGTTTAAATAGTTTAATTGTAAGATTCTAGTTTACTTTTCATCTACTATGCACATTAGTTTCTTGTGGTAATACTTCTGAGGTACGTTACTAATATAGATTTAATTAATCTTAAAAGAAATGTGTACGAGCTTAGCGAAAATGAGAAATTTTTAATGATATAATTGATATAGAAGTTGAAAATATATTAGTAATTCTTAAAATTGTACTTTATTTTTTGCAGTCAATCAAACAGACTAACTAAAACGTAACTTAATTATTCCGCTCTCTAGGTAAACAATTCTCTTTTTAAACTAGACCATTTTTGAGTAAAGGAATTATTAGAGTTGTCAATCTTTCCATTTTCTGACGAAATTCAGTTATTGATGTTGATTTTAGGTCGATGGTGTGATCATGTACACAGATGTTGATGAATACACTCTTTCCATTATCAAAGGTTTGTTTCACTTTCCACCTCTTTAGGTTTATTTTCCTTTTTTTATCTTTCCTTTTGTTGAACCCAAGGATTTGTTGAATAAATACTACATGTACTTGGCCTGCTCGTGGTGAGATGAAAACGCTGCCAGAGCGAGACGTCATCAGGCTCACACCAGAACTAGCACATGCGAGAGAATAAAAGTGATGCTAGATGCGGCTTTTTTATATCGCAAACAGTTTTGTCAAAGAGCTCTCCCCCTTCATGCCATTTCCATTCGGAACCACCATTGATGGTCCAAATGTAGTAAAAATACTAACGCTTTTCTAATAGGATAAAACAACAAGCAATGTGGTACGAACAGCTATGCATAACATTTAAAATTGGAATAACTATGTTCTTCATACTGGTAACTGAATATATACGTATTAGAAACTTGTCTTTTGTAAAAAATTTCTAGTTAGTTGCTCAAGTAATCATCTGCTTGTTGACTTGCCCCTAACTGGACTTTGTAAAAGCCTTAAAGGGTAGTGCAATGCCTATGTGATCTTGTTTGCTCTGTTGTTAGGATATCCATCCGTGTATCATTACCATTATTTTATTGACAGACTGTAAGCATCACCTGTTTGAGCCGGAGCATGCCCTCGCAGCATCCAGTGTTAAGATATTGAAAGCACTTGTCTGTTCACATAACCATGTGGCTGATCTTGTGCTGACTGATGCACTGCCAATCATACTTGAGAAACTTAACTCCTCCCAGGAGGTAATCACGTTCGGTTTAGGATTGTAATTACTCTGTGTTACTGTAGCAGGATAATAGGAATAGAGAGATAATTATTCAAGTTTCAGAAAAGATTTAGTCTTAGTAGAAGATTAGCTGTAAGCCTGGCGCTGCCTGAGTTTTCTGTCATATTTAATCAGATACTCCGTAGGTGGGTGTTTAAGAGTCTGGTTCTTAGGAACCAAAACGCGGTTTTACACCAAATATTGTTGGTGGCCTGGCTGAAGGCATGGAGCATATGGGTGTGCAGTTTGGACGAAATCGGCCAAAAAATGTGAAAATGCGTAGCGTTTCCGCTGACACACATACACACATGTACACATCCAGTATTATTTATTAATATGCGGTAGACAATTCTATAATGTATACCTCCTATAATGTTAATTTCACATTACATGAATAATTATGTTAAGTCTTTTCATCGTACTGCATAAAAAATTCTATATAGCGTAAATTTTGTACTACGTAAGAAGTTTCATATAGAGTAAAGTATCAAGTTAGTACAAGTTCTCAAATTCTATTTGAATAACGAGAGTCTTGTAGTTAGCCTCAAAATATCGCTCTTTTTTCTTCCTGCATTTGTGAGAGAAAACGACGTAAAGAGTTACCTCTATTTATTATTCATTGTATACAAGTACTGTGACAGTCTAGTTCGCCGTGAGAGATCGTCAGGAGTGTCAATAAAGCACAGAGAAAGAGTAGCTGCTCAACTATTCAGCAATACCTAAAGGTGATCGAATGGTCCAGGTGTTACAGCGTCGGTCTACCAATTTTCATGTCACGAGTTGGAGTATCATCGAAAGCTATTTTTTATTCTAACCTTGAACCCCGGAGACAGGTGACGGAACTGATAGACACCGTGCTTATGGTTGTCAAGATATTTTTGTGTTTTACTTTATTGTAGGTATATAAAATATTCACTTTTATTCTTCCTTTACAGAATAGACTTTGAGGTCTAAAAAAAATAAACAAATCGTAGTAAATTATCATCGAAGGTGTGCGTACCTCTTAACTTAATGTAAAGTTACTGCAAGCATGGACCATAAAGCGAGTAAAAGTGATAAGAAACAAGGTAAAAGTTGTCAACATAAACCGATAATACTACAGTTGCTGCACAGCCAATAAATTAAAAAATTATGTCTAGTTTTTTCCCTCTTTAAAATTTACATTGTCAGAGCGTTTACTGTACATGTAAATAAATGCCAGCTATTCAATCATATCTCAATTGTTAGAAAAAAATCAAGGATTTATACCTTTACTGAAATTGTTACTTGCTTCCATAATTACTTTGTATTACTGACATCATTGTCTTGATCACTGCGTTAACATAGTCAAACCTCTATGTATAATCTGCTGTGTTTACGTACAGTGTAACATACACTAACTCATACTAGATGGAATTAAAGGTAGTGATACAGATGGACAGTGCAACTTATGCTAAATTATATTTGATCTTTCTCAGCCTCTTCTTTAACTTATGATGCATCAATGTTTCGACAAGCTTATTATAGGTATAACTTGTTAGAGCTTGTAGCTGAAATGCTTTGGATAATTTGTTGTTAACTAGTCTCTAGAACAAGTGGTGCAGCAGTTAGTTATTAAATAACTTGTCAAAGTTTTTAAAAAAACATGTAAATACATGTATAAGCGTAAAGGTTGTAAAAAATGTCTTTTAATTTTACTAATAGTTTTCCATTACTTTTTCCTGACATCATCAACTAACAATAAAGTATTCTAATCTTTTGTTGGTAAACTAAATGGCCTGGAGCCTGGCCATAAGCTGCCGCTTGCAAAAAAATGTCTCGTTTCCTACCCTCATCAGCTGTGCTGTTTGTACTATTGTCAGCAACTGTTCTTTTCACAGGATAAAAAGAAAGGTTTTTATTTGGACACAATCAAGCAGCTGTTTGGGAGTTGTCCTGCTGATGTATTAAAGCACAAGCGGCTTGCACTGCCTTCTGTGCTTTCTTACCTGGTTCATGGATCAGAGACTGTGCTGACTGCCTCTGTACAGTGCATGGCCACCTTGTCTGATTCTACCGCTGACTCATCAGACTCTGTTTGCGCTAAACTCCTAGAGATGGCTCATGGCAGCGAGTCTACATCACTCAGGTGGGCTACATTTTCAGCATCATTCTTCGTCTATAATTCTTTTGCTAAAAATGGCTTACATTCGTGTTAGGTAGTGTTAGAACAGCCATATAAGTCAATTGCGGTAAAAGCACTTGGTGGCAGCTTTTTTCAACAATAAGATTCTTCCTTGTACACAGTCAACGAGTCTTTGTATGCATCTTATTGGACGGGGAAAGCTGCCACTAGCTATATAAATATCAGACTCCCTGAATATTTACCTGTCAATCCTAGCACAGGAGGATGATTTTATTTGGAAAGTCTTATGCCTCTTATTGGTAAGTTTTTTATTTGATACATTCAAACAAGTTTCTTCAAGTTTGCTCTTCCCTTGTTTTTCAAGGCGTGATATCGTCTTATTACTGTATCACTGTAACTGTATTAGATATAATTGAGTTTTACACTACAGACTCGGAAGGTTGATTTGCAACAAAATTCACATTACAGTTATTTGGTATCAAAAGATTCACCATGTTTTACTCTGCTGTGTTGTAGGTGCAAAATATGTGGAAATGTGATTACAAGCTCTTAAAAGCTAAAAAACGAACAATAAATCGCAGCCATCACGAAAATGCCGTAGAATGGAATCTCTTTATTTCTCTGACGTGCTCAAACCATTTGGTTACTGTTTTGACACGTGATGTTATCATGTGAAATTAAATGCCAATAAAAGGCTCGATATAAAATTTCTCGTAGCACTAGTTTATGACAAACGCTTCGGGTTCTACTGGGAAGCCTGTATCAAATATAGATGCACGCTACTTAACAATTTTGTTTCAGCCTGGTCTAATCATCTAGTCGTAATTTGATCATGTGACCTATACTTTCTGTCAAATAGCGTGAACAGTTTCTGCAGGATTTTTTGACTATCACAGGTGACTGACAGGCTCGTCATGTTAATTAGATGATGATATGCACTACCTTGAGCTAAAGTTGAAAATTAAACGAATTTTTATGGTAGGTTTTGAGATATGAGTGTTCAAAGTGACAGCATTACAATGATGATGAAATTGACGCGTAAGGACAATAGACATGGTTTTATTGAATGCGTGAAGTATATTTGTGAAAATATTTCGACGAATGAGGCTGCATGAAAGTGTAAACAGAAGCCATCTTGTTCAAGCACGTCCCGTTTGAGCTGTTTTGGAAAGGGATTCAAATCTGTGGCGTTTTTGTGATGGCTGCGATTAACAGTTTGTTTTGAGCTTTTAAGAGCTTGCAATCACATTTCAACATATTTTGCACCTACAACACAACAGAGTAAGGCATGGTGAATCTTTTGATACCTAATAACTCTAATGTGATTTTTGTTGCAAGGCAACCTTTATGGCTCATAAGGTTCAGGTACACACTATTTGCTGATACATGAATGTGCAAGATTTCACACTTCAGCATTTTTAACTCCCTATTTCTGATTCATAGAAAAGAGGCATCACAGTGTTTAGCTGTGTTTCTGGCTGACAAGACAAGTGACAGAAGTGAATCGATATTATCTCCTCTCTGTGGGAGACTTACCTTCCCTAGCTCACTTGAGCCCTCTACCTTTAACACCATTGATATACTTGTACAACATTGTGGGGCTGATAGGTGTCTTCCCATTCTGCAGCCACTTCTTGACTGCTGTCAACTCTGCGCTATTGGTATGTACGTGTATCAATTGTAATTGGACAGATTGACACTGCATAGTCTGATAGTATGTTATCCATATTGTTTATAGTCTAATAGTATGTTATCCATGCTGTTTATAGTCTGATAGTACGTTATCCAAACTGTTTATAATCTGATAGTATGTTATCCATGCTGTTTATAATCTGATAGTACGTTATCCAAACTGTTTATAGTCTGATAGTATGTTATCCATGCTGTTTATAATCTGATAGTATGTTATCCATGCTGTTTATAGTCTGATAGTATGTTATTCATGCTGTTTATAGTCTAATAGTATGTTATTCATGCTGTTTATAGCCTGATAGTATGCTATCCATGCTGTTTATAATCTGATAGTATGTTATCCATGCTGTTTATAGTCTGATAGTATGTTATTCATGCTGTTTATAGTCTAATAGTATGCTATCCATGCTGTTTATAATCTGATAGTATGTTATCCATGCTGTTTATAGTCTGATAGTATGTTATTCATGCTGTTTATAGTCTAATAGTATGTTATTCATGCTGTTTATAGTCTAATAGTATGCTATCCATGCTGTTTATAGTCTGATAGTATGTTATCCATGCTGTTTATAGTCTGATAGTATGTTATTCATGCTGTTTATAGTCTAATAGTATGTTATTCATGCTGTTTATAGTCTAATAGTATGTTATTCATGCTGTTTATAGTCTGATAGTATGCTATCCATGCTGTTTATAGTCTGATAGTATGTTATCCATGCTGTTTATAATCTGATAGTATGTTATCCATGCTGTTTATAATCTGATAGTATGTTATCCATGCTGTTTATAATCTGATAGTATGTTATCCATGCTGTTTATAGTCTGATAGTATGTTATCCATGCTGTTTATAGTCTAATAGTATGTTATCCATGCTGTTTATAGTCTAATAGTATGTTATTCATGCTGTTTATAGTCTAATAGTATGTTATTCATGCTGTTTATAGTCTGATAGTATGTTATCCATGCTGTTTATAATCTGATAGTATGTTATCCATGCTGTTTATAATCTGATAGTATGTTATCCATGCTGTTTATAGTCTGATAGTATGTTATTCATGCTGTTTATAGTCTAATAGTATGCTATCCATGCTGTTTATAATCTGATAGTATGTTATCCATGCTGTTTATAGTCTGATAGTATGTTATTCATGCTGTTTATAGTCTAATAGTATGTTATTCATGCTGTTTATAGTCTAATAGTATGCTATCCATGCTGTTTATAGTCTGATAGTATGTTATCCATGCTGTTTATAGTCTGATAGTATGTTATTCATGCTGTTTATAGTCTAATAGTATGTTATTCATGCTGTTTATAGTCTAATAGTATGTTATTCATGCTGTTTATAGTCTGATAGTATGTTATCCATGCTGTTTATAATCTGATAGTATGTTATCCATGCTGTTTATAATCTGATAGTATGTTATCCATGCTGTTTATAGTCTAATAGTATGTTATTCATGCTGTTTATAGTCTGATAGTATGTTATCCATGCTGTTTATAATCTGATAGTATGTTATCCATGCTGTTTATAATCTGATAGTATGTTATCCATGCTGTTTATAGTCTGATAGTATGTTATCCATGCTGTTTATAGTCTGATAGTATGTTATCCATGCTGTTTATAGTCTAATAGTATGTTATTCATGCTGTTTATAATCTGATAGTATGTTATCCATGCTGTTTATAGTCTAATAGTATGTTATCCATGCTGTTTATAGTCTGATAGTACGTTATCCAAACTGTTTATAATCTGATAGTATGTTATCCATGCTGTTTATAATCTGATAGTACGTTATCCAAACTGTTTATAGTCTGATAGTATGTTATCCATGCTGTTTATAATCTGATAGTATGTTATCCATGCTGTTTATAATCTGATAGTATGTTATCCATGCTGTTTATAATCTGATAGTATGTTATCCATGCTGTTTATAGTCTGATAGTATGTTATCCATGCTGTTTATAGTCTGATAGTATGTTATCCATGCTGTTTATAATCTGATAGTATGTTATCCATGCTGTTTATAATCTGATAGTATGTTATCCATGCTGTTTATAATCTGATAGTATGTTATCCATGCTGTTTATAGTCTGATAGTATGTTATCCATGCTGTTTATAGTCTAATAGTATGTTATCCATGCTGTTTATAGTCTAATAGTATGTTATTCATGCTGTTTATAGTCTAATAGTATGTTATTCATGCTGTTTATAGTCTGATAGTATGTTATCCATGCTGTTTATAATCTGATAGTATGTTATCCATGCTGTTTATAATCTGATAGTATGTTATCCATGCTGTTTATAGTCTGATAGTATGTTATTCATGCTGTTTATAGTCTAATAGTATGCTATCCATGCTGTTTATAATCTGATAGTATGTTATCCATGCTGTTTATAGTCTGATAGTATGTTATTCATGCTGTTTATAGTCTAATAGTATGTTATCCATGCTGTTTATAGTCTGATAGTACGTTATCCAAACTGTTTATAATCTGATAGTATGTTATCCATGCTGTTTATAATCTGATAGTACGTTATCCAAACTGTTTATAGTCTGATAGTATGTTATCCATGCTGTTTATAATCTGATAGTATGTTATCCATGCTGTTTATAGTCTAATAGTATGTTATTCATGCTGTTTATAGTCTAATAGTATGTTATTCATGCTGTTTATAGTCTGATAGTATGCTATCCATGCTGTTTATAATCTGATAGTATGTTATCCATGCTGTTTATAGTCTGATAGTATGTTATTCATGCTGTTTATAGTCTAATAGTATGCTATCCATGCTGTTTATAATCTGATAGTATGTTATCCATGCTGTTTATAGTCTGATAGTATGTTATTCATGCTGTTTATAGTCTAATAGTATGTTATTCATGCTGTTTATAGTCTAATAGTATGCTATCCATGCTGTTTATAATCTGATAGTATGTTATCCATGCTGTTTATAGTCTGATAGTATGTTATTCATGCTGTTTATAGTCTAATAGTATGTTATTCATGCTGTTTATAGTCTAATAGTATGTTATTCATGCTGTTTATAGTCTGATAGTATGTTATCCATGCTGTTTATAGTCTGATAGTATGTTATCCATGCTGTTTATAATCTGATAGTATGTTATCCATGCTGTTTATAGTCTGATAGTATGTTATCCATGCTGTTTATAGTCTGATAGTATGTTATCCATGCTGTTTATAATCTGATAGTATGTTATCCATGCTGTTTATAGTCTGATAGTATGTTATCCATGCTGTTTATAATCTGATAGTATGTTATCCATGCTGTTTATAGTCTGATAGTATGTTATTCATGCTGTTTATAGTCTAATAGTATGTTATTCATGCTGTTTATAGTCTGATAGTATGCTATCCATGCTGTTTATAATCTGATAGTATGTTATCTATGCTGTTTATAGTCTGATAGTATGTTATTCATGCTGTTTATAGTCTAATAGTATGTTATTCATGCTGTTTATAGTCTAATAGTATGCTATCCATGCTGTTTATAGTCTGATAGTATGTTATCCATGCTGTTTATAGTCTGATAGTATGTTATTCATGCTGTTTATAGTCTAATAGTATGTTATTCATGCTGTTTATAGTCTAATAGTATGTTATTCATGCTGTTTATAGTCTGATAGTATGTTATCCATGCTGTTTATAGTCTGATAGTATGTTATCCATGCTGTTTATAATCTGATAGTATGTTATCCATGCTGTTTATAGTCTGATAGTATGTTATCCATGCTGTTTATAGTCTGATAGTATGTTATCCATGCTGTTTATAGTCTGATAGTATGTTATCCATGCTGTTTATAGTCTGATAGTATGTTATCCATGCTGTTTATAGTCTAATAGTATGTTATTCATGCTGTTTATAGTCTGATAGTATGTTATTCATGCTGTTTATAGTCTGATAGTATGTTATCCATGCTGTTTATAATCTGATAGTATGTTATCCATGCTGTTTATCGTCTGGTAGTATGTTATCCATACTGTTTATAGTCTGATAGTATGTTATCCATGCTGTTTATAGTCTGGTAGTATGTTATCCATGCTGTGCACATTCTAATAACATAGTCTATGGTTTATAGGAAGTTTGATTGTAAAAATTGATGGTGTGTAATTCATAGTGTACTATGACAGTATATTATACTTTCTGACTGTATTCTGATTGTGTATATAATAAGCATAGTGTATAAGTTGATGTCTATAATATGCTCATTTTAGTAAGTCATCATCGAGTTTGAAAATCCCTAGCCTAAAAGGGGGTGTAGTTTAAGGCCTTGCTACACACGCTTACGAAATGTGTCACCGATGTGTAGTGTATATATATAGGCTGTGGTTACAAACAGCGATGCTACAAAACAGCGCATTAAAAATTAGTCACCCTTGTGTGAAGGCAATAACATCTTTGCTGAATTTTTCAGAATAGCTATTGAAGTATGGTAAGGATGTTTGTATTGCAACATGAGTCGGCAATGATTTGTGATACCAACAACTGTTGTGCACCATTTGCATTGCTGTTTTACTTGAAGAAAAAATGCTACAGGTTAATAATGAAAACAGCCTGGTACAAAAAGCACTCAAGTTCATGCAGCTTTTTTCTGTGCATAGTTATAAAGGATTTTTTGGTTTCACATAAACTTGCAATTTCCATGCTGACATTATGGAAGATATGTTAGTGTATCTAATGAGTGTTTTTAGAGCGAAGAGATTTGGTGGAACGCTGTCTGGAGAGTTTGTGTTGCCTTGTCTGCTCCTTTTCGAGCCCGCTCAAAGGTGACTACATCAAACAGGTCATGGATTTCTTTATGGCCGTCTCAAGCACAGATCTAACTAAAGGGACACGGCTCTTTGTCCAACAGTTAGTTATCGGACTTGTGAATCGCTCCGATGAGAAGTGAGTTTATTTTCATGAGTCGCTCTTTCTTGATGTCTTAAGAAAATTTATTGCTTTTTTTATTTCACATTTATATCAGAGAGAAGACTAGTTTCATACTGCAGACCATGCATTTTGGTGGAGCTATAATAAGGCAAGTTTTTAAGTTGGCAAATCTTGTCATGCTTCTCTAGTTGTTAGTCATCTAAGGCTGGTGGCTGTTGTAGTTTGCTGAATGAGATCGCCCGTGCAATCCTTGACACAGATGTTTCTAGTCAGTTGATGTCCACCGCTGTCCAATCTTTCCTCTGCACACTGCCTAGTAAAGTAAGCTTATCACATCTTCATTTATGTATACATTTTGTTGCAATTGTATTATTTTGTGAGAAATATACCTTTTTTCAGTATCAAGTATTTGTATCTAATGAGGCGGTTTCATGTCGAGGTTGCCATGCTAAAACCTTGGTTGTATGATTGTGGTTGATATACTAGTCATTCCTGATGCTTTACATTTCAACTGTTCTCCGAACCCATGGTTAAAGATTGGAATAAAAGATTTCTTCATATGGGTTTCAAACTTGCAACATTCCGCCTGGTACACCAGCATTCTACCACCTGGGCTAATCATCCTCCTTCCAGCAGTTTATAATTATTGCGCACATGCTTGTTTGTTCTCTGTACTTTTTCAGCACACTTGACAATCTTTCATGGCACACTTGACAGCCAGGGTACTGGTATTGGTAATTTTATCGCTAAAGGGACTCCCATGACTTTTCTCTCCGGTCTCATTTGCCCCTGCAGCACCCAGCCTTACTCGTTGTACCACACACCTTTCTGGTGTATAGGATTAGCAATAGTGTTCAGTAGGATGAGTGAACTAAAGACATGAAGTGTCTTCAACTAACCATCATTTCTTAATCGTGTCATCGCTATCTAGTTTTTAGACGAGGTCAAGATCCTAGACAAATTTGCTGCTTTGGCCATTGATTCGACCTCAGACCAGTGTGCTGACTCTTGCCAGATCTGTGCCTCTGTTGTAAACAAAAGTAATTCTCGTAAGTTGCCTTCATTACTCAGGCGTTCTGCTGTTGTCACATCATCCGACTACTAGTGTGAACTAAACCGTTAAATACTCAGCACCGCTATTTCTTAGTGTGGTATAATTACCTTTGTAATGCAGCACTGCAGTCCGGTGTAGATGAGAATGATTTAAATGTCGGGCCATATGTTCATGTATTGGCTAATCTGGAAACCTTGCTTAAATCTCTGCTGTATGTTTACCATAAATCACTGCGTTTCTATGCTTCGAATGAGTTAGGAGTTGCCCACTGCTGACTAATTCACACCCTACAGTTTCAATGATTTGGAGTTTCTCTATAGATGTTTTAAAGACTCGTGATGCATCCCTCAAAACAGAATTGGTTAAAGTAGACTCACTTTTGGGTCACAGTCATTTTTTAATTCATGCGCAATCAACTAGTCACACTAAAAAGTAATTATTTCTTTATCCTCGTATGAGCAACCCATCCTTGGAATGTAAATGTTCATGTTAAGGCAAGGAGTCAAGCAGAAACAGTAGTAAGTAGCTGAAGAATGTTTTCATAGCAGAAAGCTGCATGGGTATGCGCCGAGGTGTGCTGAAATTGTTTTACCTCCATTTGGGAGAGCGTGGCTGAGTATTATCAATTGGATCTATCAGGAGTGAGCTTTTCTATGATCTCAAAGTACTCTCACAGGGAATGCCTTAGCATTAATTTAGGAAGCGAAATGGCTTCAAATGCGTTAAGATTTTACCGTTTCTTTGATTCTTAGTGGAAGCAACTCCAAACCCATTCAAGTCATAAAAGCGTAGCGAATAAATAAAAATGTGCAATAACTTTTTAAACGCGTAAAGCAACTAGTGGAATTTTTAAAAAAATGCATTATGCTTACCTTGATTCAATATTGTGTAGCAAACAATCTTCGCAGTATTTAGTGAATGTGTTTATTAAAAGTTAACAAATCACACTAATAATTTTGCAGTTTGAATAGGGTTTAATTTTTACGAAATACTGATCAAAGGTTGTTTCGAGTAATGAAGCTAAACAAACTAATATATTCACACTGGGATGTATTAATAATATACAAACTTTTTCTGATTTATAATCCTCCCAAGGTGAGCGGTGAGGTGGCCTTCCCTCAACTCCCAAGCTTTACTGTTAAAATTTCCTGCCAGGTATATGTTTGCCCTGTTACAGCGGATGCACTACTAGAAAGACTCTATCCTGGAGCTTGTCCACCTTCCACAATTGATCCGTCTCATCTACCTCTATTTATCTGGGTATCCAAGGCACTCCTCTTACGTGGTCACCGCCTATCTCACCAGTTTCTCTTACAAGTGCGTATTTTTTCATATTAGTGTTTTTGCTAGCGGAAGGTGTAGATTGTAAATTTTGACAACTCAAAGACATAAAAAATGAATGACATCGTTTTGGATGGATCCTTTGGAGTTGTACTACAGCAACTACAGGTTTTGTTATAGAGGATGCTGCAAAAAGGATTTCATTCTATTGGATAGGATTCTTATCCGTGCGATTTTAAACACTTTAGCACATCAAATATATAGAAAGTGCTTGTGATGAGCTGAATATGAAAGTGCTGAATATCTCTCTTTTTATCATTGTGTTGGAGACATTTGAAACCACTCTTTGTGAGTTGAAAGTTGAAACCACTCTTTGTGAGAGCTGAAGCAATTATAACTTGCTCACCAACGCACCTCTGCCCACCGAAATATTTCCTTCCCAGATCTGCATGCTAGCTTATATAATTTAAATTATTTACCCTATTTCGTTTTTACACCTTTTATCAGCTACTTTCACTTAAACAAACTAATGCTTTGAGTGGTTTTATATGTCGTTTGTTGAAAAATAGCTCTATGTGGCGCCTAGTGCTACTGACATACAACTGCTGGTGGATAAATTCTCATGTGCAGCAGCTATGTTCAGCCTGAAGATTAACATCAAGAAAACGAATGCATGTATCAATCAATCAAGCTCCTCCATTCTCCTCCTGAGCCTGTAGAAATCACCATATACCAAGAGCCGATCGTTCAGACGACAGACTTCATCTATTTAGGCAGCGCTGTTTCAAGCTCCTCCAGGATTGACAAGGAACTTCGTAACGGGATGGTAAAAGCAAGCGGTGCTGTTAGCAAACTCCGGGCCAGGTTGTGGAACCACACCCATGCTTCTATAGAGGTAAAATGTATAGTTTACAGAGCAGTGATACTATCAACTTTACTCTATGGATCAGAAAGGTGGATAATGTACAGAACTCAGGTAAAGAAACTACGTGCGTACATGATGAGACAACTGAAGGACATTATGAGGATAAAGTGGTACAACAAGGTTACAAATGAAGAAGTTCTTAGACATGCTAGCTTACCTTCAATGGCCGACATTCTTGTCGAGAAAAACCTTCGTTGGCTTGGCCATGTACAGAAAATGGAGAAAGACAGACTCACCAGACAACTGCTCTACTCACAGCTCTGTGAGGGAAGGAGAAATTGGAGAAGGCCTTGACTCAGATTCAAAGATGTAGTGAAACAGATTATGTCCTGGAGAAACATCCAGACAACATGTTGGCAAACAACAGCAGACAACACACTGTCCTAGGGAGCGGCAATCAGAACAAAGCCAAAGCCATAGTACAGTCTTAATCGCTTCGACTGACTGCAAAAAAATGTTAAAAAGTTACTTCAGACGTTTAGCCAAATACTTTTGGAATTATAAGCCGCATGTTGTGAAAATACATACAGTGAACTCTCACCATTCGTTTTAAATTCATTCTAATGTTGGCATCATAAGGGAATATGTCACATAGAGGGGTATAGAAACCTGTAGTAAATATCTAATGCAAGCACCCCCAGTGAAAATCATCAAAATTTTATATATGTACCGTAAATATTAAAAATTAGTAACAAAATAATATGTTAACCTGAGTAACCATAGTTACCTACAGTAATTTCAGTGTGTTTTGTGATTATGATCTGCAATAAAATGTAACGTTACAATATACTAAATGTATGAGCAGTACGTACCGTAGAGAGTTTTTACCTTCGAAGCAGACATATAACATAAACGTTGAACTCAGTGTTATAACTCAACGTAAAATGATTTAAAATGAGCTAAATGATTTTAGTGTACGAAACACATACTTGAAGCTAAGTTTTAGTATGTTTTTTTTAAAACTATTTTACTGAACTTCAACTTTTTATCGGCTAAAATTTTATCACCATTTGTTTTCGGTTTCATTTTTACAATAACTAATAATGAATAACGCTGAACTGAAAGAGATCAAACATCTTATCTCTTTCATGCGTTGTGAGAGAGATTTCGTCAAGTAGCATATCGGTATATTTGTTATTCCGACGTATTCAGCAAATGGACAGCCAAATTTGAATTTTGATCGAAATTTTTGTTGATATTGTATGGCGAAAAATATTATGTATGGCGAAAAATATTACGTATGGAGAGGGCGAAAATTCATCGTGTTCTACATCGTAATATGAAAAAATCATATAACAGGGTCATCATAGCTCGAAGGCGCACTGCGTTAAAGTCAATTGTAAGAAGAGATTTGACTGCATCAGAAATTTCTCAACAATCTTGTTTGCTGCATCCTTATTTTTGCAGATGAGAATTTGGCTCAAGCTGGGCAACTTTGCCAAGCAGAATTTTCTAACAGTAGCTGATGAACAAGCATTTTATTATGGTCCGCTTACCGAAAATCTTACCACTAACATTGAAGCTCTAAAGCATTTCCTCATTTCACCCATGCAATGTATGAATGTATCCAATTTCTCTTGCAGATGATTGAATGCTTGAAGCAGCCTAGTCTAGCCCCGCTTGCAGCTGATGGATTCGAAGTTTTGCTCAGGGACTACCAAGAGGTGCTAAGTAGCCAACAAAACTGCACTCGCAAGTTGATGTACAAACAGAGAACATTTGCTACAGCCTTTCCTCTCCTCCATGATATGCTTACTACTGTTCAGCCAGGTTGGTTGATGCCATAGAATACCTGGTGTAGCTAGTCAATGCTGTTTTACAACTGTCCAACTATAGAAGACTGTTGATGATTCCCAGAGTATGCTGCTGTTTTGTAGAGCTGCTGGCGAGTGTTCACATAGCAATCACTAACCTCATCAGACATGTCCCCCAACAAGTCATAGCTAATGACAAACAGATGGTCAGTCTCCTGCATCTTATCGCCTATCTTTGTTAGACAAACACACCGGTTAATTAAGTGGGAGAGAATAACTCTCTTAAACTTTCAAATCCCATTTTGAGTGCCAATGTAATATCACTGTATCATTTGAATTGTATTCAACTTTTAGACTAAGTTTTAGTTATTCATAATAATATGCAGCGTTTTTAAAGAAAACCTAATTTGTTTTTTTATGTCACTATTTTGGTAATCTGTTTAATTATTTATGATAGCTAAGAATGTCATGTAATTCAATATCCTGCTTTCATCTACAGCTGCTATCAGTCATGATCAGGCTGTTGGGATCAGAAGACTCATTGGTGCTACTCAAGTCTTTGGAGGTAATAGCAGAAGGCTCTGACAGTACATTGCTGGCTGGCCATCTGGACACTCTCCTTCCACTCCTCCTCAAACTCACCAGATACTCTCTCAGTATGGTAAGCATTGTGGCAGGTGTCAATAAGTTGCTGCTTTCCCTAGAAGAAATAGTAGCATCTCTCAACAGTTGCTCCAGTTCACATAAGAGGTTTTGCGGTGATGTTGTATAATTGGCTGAGCAGCGGCATTGTGAGGGTAATGGTGGCAGTAAACGTGTTGCTCATATTCAAATCCTAGAATAAATTCTTTTTTCACATTAAAATAATAGGTATATAAGCTACTGGTTGTCATTGGGGTTTGTCTGTACCCGATGAATCCAGTTGGTTTTAAGGAAGGCTCTCAGCTAGTCACGGATGTCGAAAAAAGTGCTCATAGTTTTGCTTGTCTTGTCCGAGATGACGCTTTTATACATGTTTGTTTGTTTGTATTATACTACAAGGTCGAATTTGTGATCTCAGGTATAGTTTTGTGGACATTGCTAGAATGTACAGTTGTCACCGCTTAATGCTATGTGTGCACAAGTCCATAATTTACTATTAGGTTTAGTCGATTTTACAAGTTTGCAATTCAAGCGACCAGTTTTCAGGGTTGAAAAAAATCACGGTTTTTATGAACAACCCGCAAAAACCAGGTTTTTATGGTTTTTATTATTTTTCCAGTGTTTGTGCAATTCTAAGTCTAATTAACGTCACCTACCATGAAAAAACCGAAAAAACTAGGTTTTTTTTGTTTAAACCGGTTTTTATGGTTTAAACCAGTTTTTATGGTATTTATAATTTTACCAAGGTTTTTACAATTTTAAGTCTAATTAACATCACTTACTATAGCTGCATGATTGAGTGTTGAACATACATATGTGGAATCATCTGTTAAAGATGGTACTGTGGGAGTTGTTAGGGGAAAAAAGAGAGAAAACATATGGAAATTTCAGAATGAGTCTTTGATCAAACATGATCGATAAAATACAGAGCAGACATCTTATCACATAAAGTGAATATTTTACATACAGTTCTATGTATAAGTACGAATTTTAATCCAAGTGATTAGTCGCGTGGTAGGGTAGAGCAGAGCATAATGCAGATGCATTGCTAGTGTTTGGAGCAGTGGCAGATGGCTCAACTTCTATCACCTGAATACTAGCATCACTGTCTAAATTGGTGTTTTCAGCTTGACATTTTGCTACGTGAGCTTTAAGCCTATCTGCGTGACCTCGCGTTACGACAGCACACCTATTACATTTTGCCTTAAAACCTTTGCCTTTTGCAGTTTGAGTGAAAAACTACCAAACGGGATCCTGCTTGCAAGACATGTTGGAAGTTTGAGGCACAACTTTAACTTTTCAAAACACAAAAAACTTGATAAACTGAATTCTAACAATCCAACTACTTTGGTTTGTGCCCAATAAATGAAATATTAGCTTGCAAACTTAAAGCTTTTGCCCAAAAGGATTATATTGTTTTAATTTCTAATTATAAGTAATCCTTTTTCACTGGCCAGACTTGAGAAAGTATTCATTCATTATTAGAGACGATGATTGGATTAGTATATCTCACATGGTTTTTATATTTCATCAGTAAAGAGTTCATCATATCACTTGATAAAACCAATTGAAAATGAAATACACTAAGTCATTGTTCTGCTAGGATTTCATATAGTTTCAACTTGAGCTCTGCCATCAATTTACTGCTGTGTCCTAAATAAACTTCCACAGCTGATAATTACATATTATTGCATTTCTACCGCACATGAACCACTAGGAGCTTAAAATATTATGTTTTGCACACAAAAATAATGAAAAAACCATAAAAACCGGTTTTTCACCCTGGTTTAAACCGAGCCAACCCTGCCAGTTTTACCCATAATACAAACGATATCCTTTATTTTTTGCATGTGATATTACTTTCTATTTATTGGTTACAAACGCATCTGATTCACATCAATAACTTTGCACTATTTCTAATGTTTGTGTATTTTTGTGATCATCTGATAATAACTAATTGCTTTTAATGATCGCTGATCCAGTTTTGCTAAAGTCTTTACGTGCAACTTGAGGAAAAGCTGTGGATTCTCATCATTGCAAGTGGCTAACAATATCGGCTGCTTAGTTAACTCTGTTAGGTTACTATCTCAGCATTCTGGCTGAACATGTGGGTCTTTTGCTAGACACCCCCTGCCAGTCAATGGTGTCTCTTTTATAAGCTATTTTTGCTCAAATCTGCATTGATGATAGGTTTCTCTTGAATGATTTGAAACAAAAAAATGTTGGAAGCGGTACCTAGTCAAATAAACAATTATTGCATCATGCTGTTTGAGTTAGGGAAGTTTTTTTAGCAAGTGTTAAAGCGTAATAGACAAGTGTAAGCAATGGGAAAAGACATTTATAAATAATAACAAAGTTGAACTAAATAAACTTGAAAAATTGATGGTCCTTTGTTTCTTACATTTTTGTTGAGCCTAAGAATCTTTTGTTCTGTCTGTGAGATCTACGTAATGGTTCTCATGCTTGGATTGGCCATTTACCCAGTTTTCATCTACTGGGTTTGTTAACTATGTTATGCTGGCAATCGCTGGATTGACACTAGCTGCAACCAGTTGTTACCCTTTTATTCATGCGTTAGGTAGTGACATGCTTGTTAGGTAATGACATGCTTGTTAGGTAGTGACATGCTTGTTAGGTAGTGACATGCTTGTTAGGTAGTGACATGCTTGTTAGGTAGTGACATGCTTGTTATCACGAGATGTACCGTAGTAAGATGTTAGAAAGTCCATTCTATTGCTGTCTTAGTATAAGATGCGACGAACAAGTTTCCTTCTTCATCTCCAAGACTCAATATTACAGAGCTACTAGAGTATGATTCTCCGCGTGTGTGATAATCTTTATTATATCACTGGTGAAAAGCTTAGAAGAACAGGATATTCTCCTAGTAGGCTAATAGTAAAATGTTTTATAAATGTTTGCCGACCCACTTTTTTAAAGGTTTTCAACTCATATATAGTTGTTGCTCAGAATAGCTGCAAAGTAAATTTCTCATAATCTATAGACGTAACTTTTAATCACTATTTTAAACACTTTTAGACACTATTTTAAACATTTGGTCCATTTAAAAAAATATTATACGTTTTGTTTCCTGTATTTGAGTTCTTTTGTTTTTTTTATAACAGTTTGCGTTGTAATTAGTAAATAGTTTGAAATATCACTTAATCTGTATTGAAAGACAAAGCTCAAACCAGTTCTTGTGGCCTTGAAAATAACGAAGCTAAAAATCGATGGATTGCATATAATTAAAGGGCAATAAAGTAATTTACAAAATATTATTCTCATGTCTCCCTGAGTAAAGCAGATTACAATGCTATCCATTTATGGATGTTCAAGCAGGGGCATGGTTGTAAACCAGTTTAGTAACTTTTTTCTGTAAAACCTTGCCTGGTAGCATTATTTTGCACATTCAAATAATTCAGTAGTTTGTAATATTAGTCTGGAGTGTCATATTGTTTAATTTAGTCTACTAATGTAAGTATTGGAAAATGAAAATATCTACAAAAGTCTACAGCACCCGGTATTCCCAGGCGGTCACCCATCCAAGTACTAACCGGGCTCGACGTTGCTTAGCTTCAGTGATCGGACGAGAACTGGCGTTTTCAACGTGATATGGCCGTAGACATCCAAAGAACTTTTAATACGTTAATTGAAGCCATGCCTTATTAATTCAAGCGTAACACAATCTGATGCATGATTGGTCAAGAAATTAACGCTGTAAACTACCAGTCATGTGATTACCACGAGCGCGTCTATACGTATAGCTTATTTCATAGCAAGCGAATGTCTACGGCCATATCACGTTGAAAACGCCAGTTCTCGTCCGATCACTGAAGCTAAGCAACGTCGAGCCCGGTTAGTACTTGGATGGGTGACCGCCTGGGAATACCGGGTGCTGTAGACTTTTCTTATGGCCTGTGTTATTCTCGGCATTTCATTCGAAAGCTTTTACTTATGCTAAACCTGTATTGGTTTGAAATGCCTTGTCCACTGCAGAGAAAATAGTTTGTACAGTGCATAGTTTCTGCGCAGACTTACAACATACATAATAGTAGAAATTCCAATTGAAGATAGTTGTGCAAAAATTGAACTACAAAATATATACTTCTATACTCGCTTGAAAGATCTTATCAGCTAAAAACAAACAGCTTTACATTATATGCAATTTCTGCTCATGGCAAATGTAAACAGTCTTAAAAGATTATTTAAAGAAAGGTGAGTAAAAATTGAAGCTAGAATAATATCTAATCTGAAACAGTGCATTAAGTTAAACCGTGCATGAGAGCGCGAATTTGATACTGATAACCTATGATTACCACATAAATTTTTTTGTTTGAGGATTTTGTCAAAACTCTGTAAACATAAATAAATATAGACCATCAGAATAAATTTTAACAATAATTACAATTAGGATGTTTGGTTTTGTACCCAATTTTTTGGGATGTCAAATAGTTTAAAACCTTATAAGTGCTGCTATTTCTCAATTTGATTAATATTACAAAAGTTATAAAATCAGGAAAGTTTAATTTTAGTTTCATTTTGCGCTATTTATCAAGCTTGTATAAATTTTGTAAAAACACGACATGCAATCTCCAACTGTTGGCTGCACTTTAAAAATAAAAGCAGCTCATCTTTGCATTTTTCACTATACTCATGTATATTTGTATAAAGTATTGCGTAACACAAAGTGAAAATGCATAATTGGCAGGATTAACCTATCAACTCTTAAAAAGCTGATCAATGATTCCAGTTTAAATATTTCAACATGAGTCAGAATACGAAATAATTATTACTACAAATTTGTAAAATGTGTGTATCACACCTGTTTTGATGTGTCGCTGGCTCTTTGACTCTTCAGTTTTTAAATTCCACAACCACAATACATGCTTTGCTTTCAGAAAGTTCGAATGGCATCACTGCAGTGTCTTGCTACTCTCTCAAAGGTCAATATTACTCAGCTTGTTCCACACATAGACTTTGTCATACGTGGCCTCCTGCCAGCCATCGATGACAAGAAGCGTCTCGTGCGTAATGAGGCGGTCAAGGCGAGAAACATCTGGTCAGTAATCTCTTTAGAGTACCTAGCAAATATTCTGAAGACTGAATTCTCTATAATGAAGCGGTTTGGTTAAAAGAGCTTTCTGATATTTTAGTTAGGTAATGTTGTGAGGTAAATTGTATATATTTCTGAGTTTACTCTAGGACTCCTGCTGGAACATACGAATACTGTAAAACCTGTATTTGAACCCCCCTCTATTTGAACCCCCCCTCCCCCCCCCCATTTATTTGAGCGCCATTATGGGAGTAGGGTTAAAAAATAAGCCTTACTCTTTAATTGAACACCACTTCCATTTTAACACCACCATCAAAGAATGTCAACTACCACTATTTGACATTCTTTGATCATTACGAACCTATAATAGCAAGTGACCAGTAGAAAAGTGTCCACAAAACTACTAATAATGGCTCAACTACATCAATAACAATTAATTCGTTTCTGTTTGTATTAAAGTCTGTTTTCCAACTCTAAGTCTTTACGGCTTTTCGTTAAAAAGTTTGAAAGCAACACCATAGACATAATTAGTAACTAAAAATCAGGCTAATGGTAGTTTCTTGTTTAACGGGGTTTGATACTTTGATGTATGTGAAAAAGGTTTTGTGCATTTGTGATGTAATCTGTGCTACTACGTATTTTGAGGCTGAAAATTTGAGACTATTTTGATTACGCTGCGTTTCTCTTTATTTGCGCGGAAAGTATAAATTGCATAAAAGTTTTGCTCTGTTAAAAATTGTTTGGATGTTAATATTGACTAGCTCAGCTGTGCAGATGAGGAGTTGAGGTCAGAATACAATAGAAGGTTTTGAACAGCCTGAGGAATATGAAATGGTTTTAAACGAAGACGACAATCAGAATGCAACTGGCCGAGCAGACGATGCTAATATTTTTGTTTTAAAGACGTTAATTTTTGTTTCTGCAGGTATTATGAATATGGTTTGTTTACGTCACTTGTTCTTAAAAATATATTTTTAGCATTTGATAGATTATTAATATTATTTAACTGATAAGCTTGCAGATTTATAGCATATTACATGTTTGATAGCATCATTGCAGTTCTATAAACTCGGCTTGCAATTGATCTACTCTCACAACTCCACTTTTATTGCACATAAAAAGCTAGTTTTGACTGCAAACTGTAGCAAACATATTGAAGGGTACAATGAGCTTTTATGCAACCTTGTTAAATATAGGTATAAAATGAAAATGCCATATAACCCTTAATTGGAAGCCATGGCACTGTATTTTTCAACCATTCCTTTATAGTGGCAGTCAATTGGAGGTGGTGTTCAAATAAAGGCTGGCGTTGTAATTTTCAAATGGGTTTTTAGAAATTTGGGAATATAAATTTAGCCCATTTACAGGCGAAGCGAATGTCGCCTATATTTTGCCCTCTTCTTCCGGTGGAGCGGTATTAAACCTTTTGGATGCAATAAATCTGCTAACTTATCTCTAACTTGTCAAAGGTCTTTTAATAAATATGCTTTGAGAAACCGAGAAATATCTCTACCAGTTGATATCTATTGCTTGCAATTAACCTGCAATGATATTATAGCCTGTATCCTTCCTTGCAATTTGTTGGAGCTTTCATTTTTATTTCATTATAAATTTGAAGACATCTTTTTATTTTTTATATCTATATTTACCAATATTGCATAAAAGATCATTGCACTCATTGATATGTTCGCTACAGTTTGCACTAAAAACTAGCTTTTTATGTGCAATAGAAGAAGAGTTACGACCGTCGATCCATTGTAAGATCAGATTACTGCAATGATGCTGTCAAATAATATGCTCTAAATCTGCAAATTTACAAGTTATATAATGATAATCTATCAAATGCTATAAAGATATATTCATAAACAAGTGACATAAACGAACCATACTTATATTACATGCAGAAACAAAAATTAACATTTTTAAAACAAAAATATTTGCATTGTTTGCTCGGATAGCTACGTTGTGATTGTTGCTTTTGATTGAACAAACATTTTCTGATTGTCCAATACCTTCCATAATGTCTTTTGACCTCAAATATTTTTCTGCATTGCATAACTAGTCGATATTAGTGTCCAAACATCTTTTTGGCAGATAAACTTTTACGAGTTGCATATAGCGCAAATGCAACGCGTGATAGTTTTGCTTGCTAAACGTACCCTTTGTACCATCGTAAACGTTTTTATGTCCATGTACTTCGAAGTATCAAGACCGCGTTAAACAAGGAACTACTATTAGCCTGAGGCAGTTAATAATTATTTCTATGGTGTTGCTTTCAAAGTTTTAACGAAAAAAAAGCTAAAAGTTTTGGAGCTGGATAACAAGAGAATTGATTGTTATTGACGTAAATGATTCATTATTAATACGATTTTGTGAACACTTTTCTACTGATCCCTTGACATTATGAGTTCATAAGGATCAACGATTGTCAAAGTGGCGTTCAAATAGAGGTGGCGTTCAAATAGAGGTGGCGTTCAAATAGAGGTGGCGTTCAAATAGAGGTGGCGTTCAACTAAAGGTTTCATGGTATACGCTATGTGTCAGCTATGTGTCTCATCCGTGTGTTTGGTCGGGCCTTTGGAGATCTTGTATAAGTGTGTTTCTGTACAGACTTTATTGAACCTACATGTCCTATAGACCTGTACCATATATAGGATGTGTATCATATATGTAAATAGTATGTGTACAGTATATGTAGATAGTATGTGTACCGTATATGTAGATAGTATGTGTACCATATATGTAGATAGTATGTGTACCGTATATGTAGATAGGATGTGTACCGTATATGTAGATGAGATGTGTACCGTATATGTAGATAGTATGTTTACTGTATATGTAGATAGGACGTGTACCGTATATGTAGATGGGATGTGTACCATTCTTGTATATAGTATGTGTATTGTATATGTAGGACTAGATAGTAACAAAGGTCTGTGATACTAAAGAGCAGATGGAATTACATGTATATTTGGTGCTATTAGGTTTGTCTGATAAATCCAGCTGTTTTTTCATTGTATCTGGTTATGGGTTTTTGCTCAAATCCTGGCAATACTAAGCTTTAGCCAGAGACAACTCATCAAATTGACCATAAGTTTGGAGTTCTGTTCCCTCCATTTTATCTCACTTCATTGATATTTGAAATTGGTTGCTATTCTCCCTGCGTAAGGGTATGTAAGCTTAAGTGAGGACATCTAATTTATCTGCAATCCGATTGATTAATCAATGTTATTGTACAATGTAGGTGTCTGGTGCGAGATGGTGACTGAGCCCCTTCCTCAGGTGTACGGAATGAAAGCCTGAAATGCTAGTGCTGGAATAATAGATTGCTGTAATTGCTTGGCGAGCAGAAGGGATAATGTTGAGAAAATATGATAGAAAATTGCACTACTGCTGTCAGCAAAACTGCTGTTTTTCTAATTCCTTCTTTATAGAAATAGCATTTTCACTTTGCATCTGATTTTTGCTTCCTTGCTCATTTTTTGATTGTACATTATTACTGAAATGTTTTGAATTTTTGTGATGAGCTCGTTTGCACTTTCTTTGGGGCTGTTTATTTGTATTAGATTTTGGGCTAAGATGTTGTAGACTATTCCAAGTCAAACAATACTCTTTAAATATTTTTAGTGAAATTCTATATATTTTGCACATTATTCTACAATCTTTTATGTTAGACTAAAATTCGTAATCATCTAGTCAATTGCTTGACTCAAGTTTCTTCATTTTTGAAATAAACATTTTCTGCAGTTGTCATAGTTTTAGTTTACCGAATTGCTCCTCCAGGGCCATGCAGAGCGTGAGGGACATAATCAAAGACGAGGTGTAATGCGAGACATAGAATGTTATTCTACAAGAATTGTGCTCTCCCTCTTCATTGGTTGCCAAAACTACGGCACCACGTGAGCACGCTTTTTCAGTCCGCAGTCAATACTTCGGAAAGAAGCACATGCCGTTTCTATTTAGTATCTGATAGTACTTTTCTATAGGCGTTCACCGAGCCAGGTTGCTTGCGCTTTGTCGGTTTGACTATCACCACGTAAAGTTAGCAAACCGATATTTACTGTAGCGTTTGATGGTGAACTAGTCAAAATCAAAACAGTTTTTATTTTTGCGTGTTTGCAGAATTTCTCAATGCTGTTGCCGACACACTGTTCTGGTAACGCATGAAGAGTAATCGAAAACGCTACACATACCCTTAACTAAATGCCAAAGTTGCATTGATATTTGCAATAACGTTACAAAATTCATTATGGTAAAATTAAGCATCGACTTGATCGCTCGTGGCACGTCTGGCTACACAAAGAAAAAGAGAGATGAAGATATGGACCAGTATCTGAAACGCTTGACTCATCTGTATCTAGAGGGTAGATGTATAGATGAAGTGGTTAGTTCAGCAGCTTATTAGGAGCAGTTGTTTAGACACAGCATTCGTTTAATAATTTAAACAACTTGCCTTGTAAATTCGTACTTTCATTATCTATATCACTGCATCACCATCATTATTATTTTAAGTCACTTGCACATAACATATGAGAACTACATCTGTTTGACTGCCACATGGTTTTTGTTTATTACGTTACTACCTGGTCAAAATAGTGCATTAGCCATGTTAGCAATCAGCCATTAGCCAAAGTTTTGCCATGTTAGCAATCTGGTCAACTAATCTGGTTTGTCCTTTTTTTAGTATACTGTAATGTGTAAAAGGTTTTAACAGAGGTTGAGTTATTCTCTGGACGTCATCTCAGGGTTTGTTTGGTGATGGAAGTTGTTATGGTTGCATTTGGCAGGGAGAAGATCTGACTCTTTGCAGAAATCTGTCCGTTCTTTACCTCTATGACAACAAAGTGGAAAGAGTGCCAGACCTTAGCCAGAACTATTGTCTAACACATCTTTACTTACAGAATAATGTTATCTCCGAGATGAATAACCTTAATTGTCTCAAAAAGCTTAAAAAATTGTAAGTGTGAAACTCTTTGGACATATGTTTATTTCTGGCCAATGTCATTCATTTTTGAAATACTTTGGAACATCTGAGCTGTATGAAGCTCCAGATAAGCTTTTTGAAGATTGTAATTCAACAGTTTCCTGAACCTTGATTAAGAAGGAAGATGTCTGTAACTTGTGAATAATTTTGCTACCACAAGATATAAGCTATAGAGGTTTTAAGGACTTTATTGGCGGACAATAAGGTTAAAATAGCATGCCATGGGTTCAGTACTTGTCTAGTATTGTTTTAGTAAAATGGTTTGGCGTATTATGCAGGCAAGATCTTTATGATGGTTTCAACGTTCCATGTTGTGTCATGATTTAATCTTCAGATCGAATGCTTTGTTCTACTCATTCATTTCATCAACTAGAGCACTGAGGACTTCAGTTTGACTGCGCAGAATTTGATGTTGATTAGCTAGTTGAAATGACGCAAAAGGCAATTAATATAAATTGATACAAAGGATTGTAACTCAAAAAAGTTGTTGCATTTAACAATCAGTCTTTAACTTCTGGCTTATATTTTAGGGTTTGTGTTTTTATTGTGCCAGAGTTATCTAACTATCCTGCTTGAGTATATTTTACCCCTTGTTTGATTTTTTCAATTAGATATTAACAGTTTTAGAAGTGGAGGTTTTCCAGTTGCTATACTTTTCGCTGTTAGTTCTTGAGATGTTTTCATTTACGTTCATGTAGCTAATCGCTGTTATGTGTAGAACTGTAATATTGCAGATATCTGGGAGGAAATAGTATCACAGTTGTTGAAGGTATTGACAAGTTGGAGTTGCTGGAGGAACTACATGTAGAAAACCAGAGGTTGCCTCCGGGTGAAAAACTCCTTTTTGATCCCCGGTCTCTCAATGCAATATCAGTGAGTGTCTTGTTTTTTACACCGAAGTAGTCAGGCTCATTTTCTTGCTGTCAGGTGTTTTTGGCTACCTTGGTGTCTGCAGGTATTACTCATATTCGATTATTTGGGAGTACGTATATACGTGTAAGGAAGGCTACTCAGCTGTCTGGAGATTGTTGACTACCTTCATACTAACTGTTTAAGGTTACCTAAAAAATTAATCTTGTTTAACTACATATGAGCGGTCTGTAGAATTTAGACTTTATCTGATTAGACTCACTTAGACTTTCACTTTATTGTCTGTAGCCCTTATAAGGAATTAAGCTTGTTCGACATTCCATAGAGCTCTTAGGAAACATAGGCTATTTGAATCTCTATAGGTATTTTAGGGAATTAGGGTACATGTTTTTTACAATCCTAATTTCCTTATTAACTTCAGGTCACTGAATGTCCATAGACATTGTCAGATTCAAAATTTAGGTCAAGTGGTTGTCCCTGAATATCACATCTCTATATAAACATGTATATATTTAATATATCATCAATTTCTTCGGCTTATATAAAATAGCTAATAATGATTGCTTAGACACAGGAGTGCACAACTCCATGCATCTCTAGGCATGTAGAAAGGACCCTTTAGTGGTCAGTATGTTGTTATGTCCCATTATATGTCAATGATCATTGCTTATTACTTGTATTACAGATAATATTTGGAGAAGGTCATTTACTGTGCAAATATAAACAGGCTAACAGCATAACTATTTGAATGTGAAGCAATTTTAGAGTTGCACTTTAATTAGAGCTGGTTGTTGCTTAATGGGGTGACTTTCTCTGTTTATTCAAAAGTAAAGCAAGCCGCTTACGTTGGAACTTGTTAAAAATAAAGTACACTTACGCAGCTTTTTCAGATCGTTACTTGGCACACTAGCAGTATGTTAATCTGCAGCTCACATTCTATGGTATAGGCAAGTGTCATCTGCAGGGGCACCTGTTATCTGCAACTTATCTTACGAGTAATGTATATTATCTGCGACAAAACAGGGCTTGCATACAAGTTACTTCTCCTTTGATAGCCTATGTTATCGTTGTTGTTCGATTGAGACGAAATAATTTTTTGCTTCTAAGTTTAATTTGCAAGTTGACATTTGCCTGCAAGTAGTCATCTATGGATAGTTGTCTCTGGATAGTTGTCTCTGGATAGTCGTCTATGTATAGTCGTCTATGTATAGTCGTCTATGTATAGTCGTCTATGGATAGTCGTCTATGTATAGTCGTCTATGTATAGTCGTCTATGGATAGTCGTCTATGTATAGTCGTCTATGGATAGTCGTCTATGTATAGTCGTCTATGTATAGTTGTCCATGAATAGTCGTCTATGGACAGTCATCTATGGATAGTCGTCTATGTATAGTCGTCTATGGATAGTCGTCTATGTATAGTCGTCTATGTCTAGTCGTCCATGGATAGTCGTCTATGTATAGTCATCCATGGATAGTCGTCCATGAATAGTCGTTTATGGATAGTCATCTCTCGGTAGTTGTCTCTCCATAGTCGTCTATTGATTGTTGTCTATAGCTCACAGATAGCTAAAACATGTAGCAATGGGATAAGCAGTGTAGGGATACAAACTCTGCTAGGTCGTCTCTGTTGAATTGAATGTCATGTATTGCTGCCAATAGCTGTTCCAGCATGTAGTGTATAGGATTTTCCGTCTATATTGGATACCCTGATATCATATGCTGTTCTATGTAGGAATAGGTATAGGATGGCTACTCTTTGTATGTGATTATACATCTATGTGGGATACTCTAAATTGTGTATAATTACTTTGGTAGACATTAATCCTAATCATTTATTGATTGATTAGTATTTTACTTAATCTCTGCTGTCATGGTACTCAGTCACCTGTTTTCTCCAGAGAGACCAAGAGCTACTAAATTAACTTTCCATTGTTGATGTCAAACCTGCATTGGCCATACTAGTGACTGGTGCCTTTTCTTGCTATCGAATAAACTTAACCAAAAGGCTTTGTATCAAAATAACTATTTTTAATATATTCTAGATATTTTAAAAAACAGAAAAAGTGGTTGCCGCGTACAGTACTATTGAATGCAAACTGAGCTGGTGACCTCTTGTAGACATCCATCCGGGTGCTGAATGTGTCAGGCAATAACCTAGACAGTGTAAAGGAATTCTCTGTGATCCGTGACCTTCACCAGTTTATTGCCTCGGATAACAACTTGGGCAACCTCAAGGAGTTGGCTAGTGTTTTGAGTCAATGGAGACGGCTGGTCAGACTCGACCTTGAAGGAAATCCATTTTGTCTCAAGTCTAAATACAGAGACAGAGTCATTGTCATGTCAAACTCTCTAGGTATGCTCATTTTATGTTTTAGAACAACTATTTCATGGAAAACAATTTTCATTTTTTTTGAAAGTTTTTCCCTTTTTTCTAAAAGAAAAACTGTAAATATTACTATAATAATATTTTATTTTCTGGAATAGCCGGGCTTTCATTTTTATTATTAGATTAAAGAATATCAAGATCAAAACTATCATGATTTTATTACTACAATCATGTTGTCATTTTTCAGCCATGAATTAGATATTAGTAGAACAATGAACTAGGTTTGGAATTCAGAACAAGCTCTCATCTCTAAGTAAGGAGGACGGTTTAGCAGTCTATTACTTTCCTCTTACGTATGCATTGGCAAAATAGACACAAATTTTGTGAATCTTTACTGTCATAGGTTTAGATTTAGCTCATCCTGATTTGTAAACCCTCGGACTGATTCGAGGCTCAAAGCCGGTTGTATTGTTGAGCTAAGATTAATAACTGCCTTTTGAATTGCGCAGGCTTAAACAATAGCGTCACTGATTTGTGTGCATGTACGGGAAATAAGCTGAATAAAAGCTCTTAGACTACATTGATTGGTCTGCTGCCTCAAGCAGCAAACAAAAGAGATCAAAACTGATCCTAACAATTTGCAGCACTTGAATGCTGCCGGAGAGGAGAGACTTGGAGATTTGTCTAGACTTCAGAATGCAGAGATTTCATTCAATGATTATTTTATCTCTAAAGGCGCAGACACACAAGCGTAGAATTTATAATAGCTATATTTTGCGTTGTGGAAAACATGATGGCGAAGTCGTAATTACATACACCTGTTCTGCTTTCTGAATTCCGATGCAGCTAAAAGGGTACAACCCGACTAATGATATGAGTTTATTAACGCATGCGATAGTCTGTGAACAGTTTACTTACTGCCAAGATCATCTCGTTCCAGAAAACAATGAAGTTGTACGTCTTTAATTTGTACAATAAAAATAAATTTTGTAACACGATTTTTTTAAAAGTTTAGTGTGTCGACCTCACACAAAACTGGGCAATTATGTTCGTAATATGTTACGCCCTATTTCATGCTCGTATCTCAAGACCTTAAGTATAGTACCAGCTACTCTAGAACAAGAGCCATTATTTGTTTTAATAATAATCTCAAAGGTACTGACATTAGTTTCTTCCATAGACATACTCGACGGTAAAGAAATATCTCCGACTTCTCGAAAGTTTCTGCAGAATTGGAATGCTTCCAAAGCGGCGCAGAAAAAGAAGAAAGAAGAACTAGTTCTGAACAATCCTGGAGATATTGAACAGACTGGATCTAATGGTTTGGGTATGTAAGACGCTACGTGATGATGGATTTATATGACAATATAATGTGAGCATCAATTTTATTACATTAAGAAGTGGTATAATTTCGAGTTAATGTTTTAATGAATGTCATTTCGTTCCAAATATGTGCTGTCTAGTGTTGGTGGCACACACGAGCACTTCGTGGTTCAGGTCAGATAGCCTCTTCTAAATGTTTACCTGCTGCGCTACACAACTCTTACAGGTTTCATAGCTCAAAAACATGCAATTGGAAGCTTATATTCTTGTGGATAAATTATGTTTGTTTTTTAACAGATTAATTTTATGTTCAGAGCCGTCTTAGACAAAAAAAATTTGTGCATATTTTTGACGAATTCGCAAACAATACTCTATTGAATGTGCCAATACTTAGAAGAACATTGATAATGTTTGTCAAATTCCTAGGGTACGAATTTCAACACTTGTCAAAATAATCTTACATTTAAACTTCACTTCTTTCAAGGACTGGTATTTTCTTTAATTGATCGTCATTTCGGTTTCAATTATTTCTCATTCCAATTTTCACTTATTTTAATTCCTTTAATATTTTGTGATGTCATAACGACTGGCTCTTATTACAGTAAATAAATTCAAGTTAATTAAATTCATTGGATAAAGAAACTTGGCCAATTAAAAATAAATTTTCTATGCAAAACTTTTTTATTTTCCAAGGAATATCGGGTATTTACCTAGTTTTTACCATAATAAGAGCCATGTCCGTCAGTCTAGAGCCAGCATTAGGAAAAGAGATTGCACATCATGGGAATCGAGCTCATATATTGAAGTGAAGATCTGAAGCCAACCACACTACCGTTAAGCCATGCAGTCAGCTTGCCTTGAAGTGGAATAATTGTACGCGTTATGCGTGAAAAAATTGTTACATATAAAATCGCTGCACATCATGATCTTTCACACTATCATGATCTTTCACACAATCATGATCTTTCACACAATCATGCTCTTTCACACAATCATGATCTTTCACACGATCATGATCTTCAAGCGTTCTATTATTAACCAATTATCTCTTAGTATCGAGAGCAGGCCATGTGGCATAGTGGACAGCACGCGTGTTTGTAGAACTGTTGTTACTTAGTTTATGTCCAATGCAATGCGTTTTTTCGTTAATATATTTTGGTTGCTATCCTTGGACATACGGACTACAGACCAACCAAAGAATGACAAACAAACACAGATTTATATATATAGAATATTATTATTATTGCCGTCCTTGCAAAAGACAGCCGCGAAATGGGTTCTAGCACTTTTACGAATGTTAATTCCGAAGTCACAGAATCAGATTTTGGCCTAGAAGCTATTTTATTATGGCAATATAATAGTTTTAGGATTGCTGGGGACGACTTGGCATAACATAACTTTCAAACCTTTTAATAGGCTGGTGAAATTACTTTGACTCGTTCTATAAGTTAGATTTGTTTGCTAAGATTTGTAATCGTGTCAGTTATGAGCCGCCTTTTTATTTATGCTAAATTCCTTGTCAACAATCTTTGACATCATTTCTAAGAATCTTTGAATTGGACACTAGTTCTTTTGTAATATTTGTGATGACAACTTGTATCCAGGATGTAGAGGAGAAGAATAATAATAGTAGAAAATAAAGGTAAAGTGGATGGTTTAAAACAGCAGTAGATTTCACTTATTTTCACACGCAAGACTTACGCTTGAAAGAGCTTTTACTAAATAAACGCAATTCAGTCGCTGAAGTTGTGTGCACATGAACCAATAATGGTTAAGATTCTCCTGTATCTCGGTATTGATTGCGATATTTATGACCTGAATTTTTCCAAACAATTGAATTAGCATTCTGTTGTGTCAACTAATTAGAGAAGGCTGCAGCATCCAGCATATCTTGTTTCATATGGTCACACATACACGGCAAAACTCGGTTTCACAAGCTATGCATACGAGATATTACTGCAATTACTTTAGGATTGTTGCTAGAGAAACCAACACAATTCCATTCGTTGGAACATTCACTCACCAGACTAATTATATCAATAATGATTGCTATTGAAAACACAATCAGTTCTGATGTATTAATATTAGATGAGAGTTTGGTGAAATACACAACCCATGAGCTGTTAGCTTGTAGCCAGCTCTTAATCTCAAAAGCTTATTGTATCTACAGCGGAGTCCCGCTTATCGTTTGGAAATTTCTAGGCAAACAATGCTGGAAGTTGCTAGGGTTTTCGCTTGTGATTTGTGCGGCTTACATTGAAGTTCAAACTTATTTTAAATTTTAGTTATTTTTTGTGTTTCTTGATTAACATCTTTACATGCAACTTGTTACATAAATAGAATATTTAATTCGGATGAAATATGTTTGTGTTATGTTAATACAATATAACAATTTTAATGGCCATGCACTGCAAATATTAGGTTCTAAACTGACTTTTCTTGTAACTTTACATTCCTTTGTTTACTGTAATTATTGAAAGGTCTAAACATACAATGTTTAACGCTATAGCCTTAAATTTGGTTCACTTAAAACACTGAGCTCCTATATCCCTGACTTCCTTCTCGTGGTTGACACGCATTTTGTTGTAAATGTTTGAACAGCTGATGAGATCTTCAGAAACTTGTGACCTAAGAAGCTCCTTCCCTTTTTGTTTATGCAGTTTGTCATCTGGCTATTTGTTTTACAGGTAGTGCTGACTTGGCTGGCCGCAGTAACCTCAACAAGATTTCATCTTATGTGATGCCTGGTGAGCAGAATATATTTATTTGTCTATAAAGTGCAGTATTTATTGCTATTCCACAGTATGCAGTTATGTCCAATTGACTTTCAGTGTGTCAATGCTTCATTAGTTAAATTGTATGTATATATTGTGTTTTATTCACTGTAAGGTTTGCCAAGAAGGCAGTTTGAGGAAGTGCTTGCCAAATCTTCTGCTAACCTTCCAACATCGTATACCGCACCAGCAGTCAAACACTATGGAAGTCAGCCTAATTTTGTGAGCTCCCCTAGCAGGTGCGGCCATATTTGATCTGCTTATCTCTTGTTTTGTGTCTTTTTTTTGATATTTTTGAACTCAGCTTATCAAGCCCCTGGGCACAGGTGTCTGCTGGTGTGTGTGTGCCCTCTCCCTTCGCTGACTATGCCTCTTTATTTGTACCAGTTATTAATTGTTGTTTCAGCTCACATCAGCAACTCGTGTATTGCTATCTTGTGTATTATATATAATTTCATTGTTTCTTTTCACATGCAGGTTCTTTAGGTAGGCAGCCACTGAAGTGGTAGATTTTGTATCTATGTAGTTTTCATTGCTAAATGGTATTTTCTTCTTCACGTGTTGTATCCTTACTTACAACTTCATGTTTGAAGACTTCTTCTTTACGTGTTGTATCCTTACTTACAACTTCATGTTTGAAGACTGCTGCCACTGTTTAACTCATTTCTTCTCAACTTTTCATTTCCACTCCCTTTTCCTCATGCTTCCAATAAATCTGTACTCTTCCCTACTAACTTCTCACATCTCCATCCATCTCTGTGATTCTTTGCTGAGACTCTCCAGGCTAACAGAAGTTGTCTTCTACTGTTTTGCACTTGTAGGATCATGTCAGATTTGCTGTGTATGAATTTGATTGAGTGAAATCCTCACGCGCTGTTACTTTGAACAGACTAAAGCAGATTATCGCATAGTTTATCATTGTTTCAATTCTTTTGCCATTTGGCTAGATAGCTGATGCTTGTATGTATTTTATTCGTAGTCATTTCTCATTGAGAGGTAGAGTATTGTGTTCAAATCACATGGTTTGCTAGAAACCTCCAGCTGTGCACTCTTCCCTGCCTTGCAATAGTACACCACTTGCCGCTCGTGATGCAGAGTTATTTGGAAGTATTGGATGATGTTTTTCACAAAAAATGTTTTATTACTGTTCATTCCTAGAAAACTAATCTGTTTGCTTTGAGTAATCTGATATCAGGTGTGGCAGGTGCTTGTACGGTAACATGGAGACACTCGTGGCTAGCCCTAGAACTGTATCCCATTTTGTTAGATGAATATTCATGTTAGCTCTATGAAGCAGATATAGTTTGCACTCCATCGCCATAATACTTATGTTGACTGTCTGTCGTTTGTTTATAATCTAGACAGCAAAAGACTTGCATCATAGATTTTGATCCTTTACGGCACTACAAATGATGCAAAGACAGACGTAAGACATCCCTGTCTCAGTTAGCCTGCCTCCAAAACTCTTTGTTGTGTAAGCTTTGGAGGCAAAGCTATTCTGATTGTCTTGGCACAAGCACAACAATGCACCTGTGTAATGCAATATCTCTGATGCACCATTCACATTTCCTTCTGCAATTCTAACAACATTTTTTCCGGTTTATTAGACTCTCAAAATATTAAGGAGTGACCAGGATATCAATGAATTTGTTAGTTAATCTTGCTCATTAGGGTCAAGAGTTTTATTAGTCAGTAGTACATTGTGAAAGCTGTTTAGTTTACCATCATTAAATGGAGCCAGGAATATCACTGGTGATAGAATGCCTATAAGGTAGTCTGTTCATTAATCAGTTACTTGAACACAACTATCCATCGTTTTTTTTTTACGTCATCAAGTCGTTTGCACATGCGCTCGTTCACGAAAAAGCCGCCATGTTTGTAGAAAACGATCGTTTTTCTTTGATTTATTAGTTCTTTTAAGTGTTGTTTTGATACTATAATAAAAAAATTGCAAACAAAAACATTGTATTCAAATTGTCATTGCAAAAGCTTCGTGTTTCTAACGATAAAATTGTCTATAAAGATGGCCGACAACGATAAAATGACGTCACGAATGATTGAAGTTGTTCTTATTTACTTACATTTCTTATTCATCATTACATTATCAACCATTTTATCGCGCGAAGAGATGTTTATGAGTGGGAATTAGAGACTCGTTCTGACTTTCGCTACAAGTAGTTTTATTTATAAACTAACAAGGTAGTCACAGCTCAGCAAAACCTTTCCACTTGTAGATGGTTGTCACCTAGAATTGTTCTTTTGCAACTCTCAAACATGCCTTAATTGACCTTTATAGTTTTTGCAAAACTTCAACAAATATATGCACATTGAGTATTTGTATGTCTATGCACCACGCATCATAAGAACTTGCTTTGCTTCTGTCTTTCCAAGGGCATATACCTCTGTTTGCAAAGTTGGCCATATATCGCATGTTTCATTAATGCAAAATTATTATGCTGAAAAAGGCGTGTCAAACTGGTTTTTAAGCAGTACTTGTCTTGTTTTCATCATCTGGTCCCTGTCACTATCAGTAAAGCATGTATAATTCTCGTGATATGTACTTGAAGTTTTCTCCTAAAAATGCATAATCCCCAATTTTATTGCAGCTCTGGCGCACTCCAAAGGCACTTAATTGATCACCATCGCTCCACCTCTCGCATCACAACGAACCCGAGGCCTGAACGAGCCAAATCCCATAACCCGAGAGTGCCCACCGCCATTCATTTGTAGGATGCAAGGTTTAACACTCACATTCTGTTAGCACAGTACCATTGTTTTATTGCCTTTCCCTTGTTTTGCTCAATCTCTATTGCCTTTTTCTTATTTTCTTGAGTCATCAAGCGGAGTAGACGCTGTATGAGCTATGATAGCACATGAGTACAGCAGTTAACCATAGTACCTGCTGATAAGCTCAGTTGTATATGTCCGTCCCTAGACAAACTATTGCCCATAATTATTCTAAAGTATTTTACGTCGACTTTGATGGTTTGTTTACCTTACAACTGTTTCTATATGCTTTCATGACTAACCTTTCATATCTCATTGACAATCAATAGAAATATGAACATGTTTACGTTTTAGTGAGCTTTATTCTCTAATTCTACTGACTATGGATAAAAGGTAAGCAAACAACACAAGAAAACTATATTCATTTCAGAAGTATTCATGCACAGTGTATATAATAACAATAGCTTGTGTATATGAAAACTGAAAGTCATTGTCAATGTGTATACATAGTAACAAATGATATGTAAAGAGAAATTAGCTACTAAAGGAGAAGCTACTAAAGGAGCAGCGATTGCTGAAAAGTCGAGCTAAGAAATCTCTACTGAAAAGAAAGATGATCAGGCTACCCTTACACAAGGTGGGCGCTAATTACATTCTAAACTCTAACAGGGTATTGTAGCTGGCAGAGTCGGAGCCATAGTTGGCAGTAAGCGCAGCAGTGTGCTCCTTGTGCCAGCCAGCCTGGAAAAAGGCAGCTCCTTCCCAGATGCTGTCGGGGCCAAGCTCCAAATGGGTCCACTCTCCTCCCACTACTACTGCCACTTTAGAGGCATTCGGCACAGACACCTACAGGAGAAGTGACATGTTTGACACAACATTGTATTACTGAAAAACCATTTGATTCTAAAACGTAATCTATGACGAAACACTAGTTAGCACTGACGACCCGGCGATGCTTGCTTGATGAACACCAGATCTTCTTAGGAACACGTATTTACTGCATTCAAAAAATGTCTAATCAATGTAAGAAGTTGTGAGCAGAGTGAGTGACTAGCGGAGTGAGTGACTAGCGGAGTGAGTGACTAGCGGAGTGAGTGACTAGCGGAGTGAGTGACTAGCGGAGTGAGTGACTAGCGGAGTGAGTGACTAGCGGAGTGAGTGACTAGCGGAGTGAGTGACTAGCGGAGTGAGTGACTAGCGGAGTGAGTGACTAGCGGAGTGAGTGACTAGCGGAGTGAGTGACTAGCGGAGTGAGAGACTAGCGGAGTGAGTGACTAGCGGAGTGAGTGACTAGCGGAGTGAGTGACTAGCGGAGTGAGTGACTAGCGGAATGAGTGACTAGCGGAATGAGTGACTAGCGGAGTGAGTGACTAGCGGAGTGAGTGACTAGCGGAGTGAGTGATTATTAGACATGATAACGACTAATGGTTGACAGGCTTGCAAATTAGTAAGAGCTGAAAGCCGAACCTGGTAGAAGATGTAGTTAGGTGTAGGGTCCTGAGGAGATTGCGCTGCAGCAAGATCACCGTCAACTGGAGTATAAAGGTAGCAGCCTTCCTTCCACTGTGAAAACTGCTTGGGGAAGGGCAGGGGAACAGAGGCCACATGACCACACTGGATCAGATAATTATAGACTCCTGGGAGTGAGTCACTCGCATCGTCTAGCGGCTGGGCAAATATCTGCATGCAAAAAATATTTAATTTCAGTACGGCCCTTGTTCCTGATTTCTATCAAACTTGTAACAATACAGCTAAAAATTCTTTGACTGACCAGAAGATACGGTAGGAGGTGGCTGCTCACCTGAAACTTGTAAATGCCTGCCTTCGGGAGTCGAAGCTGGAAACTGAGAGTGTCGTCTCGGAACTGTTGGAGTATGTACTCAGTGAGGTCTTGATTGCCAGCTGTCAGTATCAAGTTTGATGTCGCCCTCAAGGGGGTTGCCGTGGAGAAGCTAACCTACAATCATAAACTTGCAGTTATGATATTTGAGCATTTGAATGAGTGAAGGGTAAACGCCATGAGGTTTGGCATAAAGACAGCATAATTTAAACTAACTGCTTTGCTCTAATCATATATAACATAAATGTTGGAGTGTATTTTTAATAAATGCAAGATATTATCATGATGACCAACAGGACAAACATACATGCCTGTGTCATGCAGAAAAATATTTGTTTTGCATGTGTGTATACAACCACAGGGTTTAGAACAAAGGACAAACCTCGATAGAGCCAGTTGTACAGTGTATGAGAGGGTCTTTGTTGCTGATTGTGTTCATACCCAATCTTGAATAAGCCTGTTGCGGTCCTAAATATGCTGCCGGCAACTGAGGAAATCGTATTCCACTCACCTGCAAAATACAAACTTGTGATAAAAGTTTTGGGCTAACACTGTGACAAGCAATTAGGAAAATAATTTTATTTCAAACTATAGTAAACCGCGCTGCAATCATATTATCCACTTTAGTTGATGTATTTCCATAACAAGCATGTAGAGAATATCTATTGTTTGATTGCAGTAAAGCAAACCTGACAGATCCTTGTGCAGATTGTTACACACAAAACTATTGTACAGTACTGATGCCTCGCACGGTAAACAAAAAGGTAAACTGGCACGGTAAACAAAAAGATGGGAGTAAATCGTTCACTTTCGTACCATTTCAAAAGTTGAATGGATATTTCTGTGCAATTGTAACATTTACAAATATAGCAGCGAACCCTTGAAATAACATGGTACCTGATAGCAAGGCCCCTCATCCTAAAAGCCAAATCGATGACTGTTTTGTTCATGTAGCCAAAAAGCGGCATGAAGAGTGTCAACAAAGAATGATTGACACTGAGAGATCGATAATGAAACAACAAATGGCGATAAGCAGTTTAATAAAGAAACCACCATTAGCAAGCAAGAATTACTAACGTTATACCTCGAAGTACACCAACCCACACTGCTCTCAACTACACAAAGCTACTGCAAAGCTTGCCAAATAGGAGCACAAAGTCAACACGAAAATCATTGTAGACCTAGAGAAATGGGACAATTATATAAGCAAGCGGTTAAGAAACAATAACTAAAACTAGAAATGAATAAAGATAATAATTACCTCCCCCTGTAAAACAGATGTCATATATATATATGTACAAGGGTAGACAATTTCTACATAAAAACGAGCATGCGATTACTTGCTATTAACACACAGCACCAAAAACAAACAACTATAAAGAAAAAAGATTAGCCTTACCTCTGGTTCGTTACAGACAACTAAATACTGGCACATGTGCCTGAGAGTTTTGCCGTCAACAGCTGGATCATTGACAAAGACTTCCAGGCCATACTCGCCATAAGAGGGGACAGAAACAGAGAATATGGCTGTATCACCAACAGTTCTGTAGAGAATACAGCTCTGCAAATCGCTCTCAGCATAAGCATTGCTTTTCAACTTGCCAGAAAACAGCAGCTGTTTGTTTAGTTTGAAGCGAACCTGAAAGATGCAAATGAAATATAGCCTATAATCCTACAAAAGCATTTTCAACAAAAAATCAGGCCTGATGGTGACTATATCCACCTCAACAGAACAACTAACGGTACAAAATAAAGGATGTGTGTAATCTTAGACAGCAAAAGAATACCACAAAAGCCATGAAAGCAATTTCTATAAATAACTTGAGATCAAACAACATTGACTGAATTAGAGCAGTCTAAGGGAATGCACAAAAATATTTTTGTTGGTTAAAAAGGTAAAATACTTGAAACGCCTACTTATGATCACCTCAACTGGGGAATTTTCAAAAGTATAATAAAAATTTGAGGAAATATTTGACTGGACATCTCAAGTAATTTCGAAGATACAACTTTCAAAATTTCTTGAAAAATTACAGTTTGGTAAGGGAAAGTGGAGGCAGGTAAAAATTAAAAACAAAAGGAATCATATATATAAGATAGGCAAGAAAACAATACGATAGGAAAGTGTAACATCTTTATTCCTGCTCTGGTGGTGACAAAATAAATACGTCGACTAATCTTAAGTTAATGGTAAGTACATCAGATATCTCTATCTTTCAACCTACGCATTGCTGAACCTACACTTCAGTTTCTTTCAAGTCTCAAAAATCTCATTTTATGGATTATCAACGATTAATTTAGATTTTCTTATGATTTATTTTGAAATTTCTATATAATGAATTTTTAATGCAATGCGTAATATTCATTAAGAAGTTATTGAAGGTCTCTGGGCTGTGAAACAAATAGCACAGCTTGCAGTGTATTATTCTTACAAAAATAATTACTCCTACATATGACAGTTATAACATTTGAAGCACATCCTGGGCCAACTGGGCCAACAATGTATCTCAAGAGCAACAGAGCTATTTGAAGGTAATATCAAGCTTTATGAGGCTTAAGACCAAGCATAACTTTTAGATGTTTCTACTGCACGTTGAGAGCTTTTGTACTACACGACTTTTCTCTAGTTACTTGTAACATACTACATCTCTACAAAAATAGTGAAAATAGTTGTTGATCTCACCTCAAGCTGGCCCTTCCTTGTTTCAAGAATTCCAGATGTAGCCTTAGTTGAGAGGCCGTGCTTCTTGGCACTAGCAGGGCTGAGGCCCCATGTTGTACCAGAGCAAGCAGGGAAAGGCACAATGTGTGGAGGCACTGCTCCAACCTCCAGCTACAACACCAATAGACACCATTTTGTGAAACTTGAGTCAATGTATGCTCATGACAGGCTGTGTCAACTAAAACAACATGGCAAAATGCATCATCAACATTGCTCGGGTTGTCAGAGGTGATAGGAAATGTGAACTATGGTTGAGTCATAAGAAGCAACGGAATTAGCATATAATCAGAGCATCCATGCGTTTGACACCGATGAATGGACCAATAATAAACAAGTCATTAACCACCAGAAAAGTACTGATAGTTAGTCACTCACTCTATACTCGACTACAGCACAATACATCCTGTTGCTTGACTCCCCAAGCTGCACCTCCCTCGCATAAACAGCCAGCTTGTAGACTCCAACTGCCGGCGGGCGAATCCTAAAGAGAGATTTGCCATTGCTGGAATCTTGGACACCAAACCTGCTGAGGGGGATGCCTGAAATACTTTCCCCTCCATCATCTGTGTGCAAGCTGAAGGTGAATTCAAGTCCAGGCCCTCTGTAGTACTCATAGTTCACCTGTTACAAACAGAGAATAGCATATCCAGAATCACGCCCGCTTTATATTTGCAGACTGTAACAAGACCAAAGACCGATGCGCCTGCACGGACAAATGTGGAAGAAAACATTACGCCAGCGAGATGTGAATAATCATTATTCCTCCTCTCCTGACGACTACAGAAATACACTAGTGACACAATGAGCTCTAGGCAAATAAAGACAACTTACGATGACATTGAACTCATCATCCTGGACAATTGTGGCAAACGTGTGGCTCTCAAGCTGGAGACAGTATCTGAAGAAGAGGCTCTTGACCAGTGGCAGGTCCTCGAACTCTTCAAGCTCATACGGCTGTTCAAGCAGCTGCCACTGCTTGTCCTCTGGAAAGTGTGTGTAGACAAGCTGCCGTGGGTCCACACAGAAATAGTAGTCATCCAGTTCATACCTGTGGTGTGCATGCAACGGAATATATAGCTGGAGAATACATAGCTACTGACAAACAGGCTTATTCACCCTGCTTTATACTTACTTGATAGGCATTTTAATGGCAGCCATGTAATAACTTATGTCTTGGAAGAACAGGTGTGTACAAAACACTAAAGACTTAGAAAACCAGACATCTCTAAATTAAACAGGCACTTGACGGATGCAATGTACATGATTTGAACTTTATCTAGTCGATGAGTTTAACAAAAACAGTAACTGTATGGAATGCTTTGCTCCTTGCTGAGCATCCGAGGGCTGAAGATAGTTTGCAGGTAATAACTAGCCATCCATATGACGCTCTAACTACTAACCAAAATTAAATCGTAATGGCATTTCTCTGCATAGCGATGAGTTATGGCATAGCGACAAGTGACAGGCTGCATGGCTGTTGAGAGATAGAATGTCGTAACAGATTCAAGGATATTTCCTGACAGTGAAATTCCTAACAAGAGCTTACCAGGGGATGGACTAGCAGAGGAAGTAATGACTCCAACTGTAATTACTAGAGACATTGGAATGTAAACAAAAAGAGTCCTTCTCTGAGAAAAAGAGATTAAGTTATAATACGTACAGCACAGATGACCAGATATTCACCTGATATGCTCAGTTCCCTTCTTGCCAAACATCCTACGAGAAGCCCAGTGGCAGTCGATGAGCCTCCAGTGACCATGGATGAGGACAGAGTTCCATGCGTGGAAGGCCTGTGTGCCTCGAAATCTCATACCTACAAAAGTTTTTGCTATGACCTCAAAAAATCAGAAAACATTTTGGCCATTGAGAAAACCTGATTGATGAAAACTGCTGGTAAGTTAGCTATTGTGTCATCCCAACATTAAATATTCAATTACAGATAGCAAAGGGGAAATTAACAATCAAACATAGATACAATGCACAAGTCAATGTAGGCTGAGCAAAAGTAGCGAAAAGTAAAGCCGCGCAGGTAGTTGCAACAGACAAACCTGGCTTATAATCAGCCCCCTTGGCATAACCACGGATAACTCTGCAGTGAAGACCTGCATAGCTGCACAATGTCTCATATATCTGGGCGTAGCTGGCTTTGCCTTGCTTCACGTTTAACAATATCTCCTCAGGGCTTCCTGGTTGTACATTGAGAAACTGCATGCCTCCCAAGTCCTTTGTACACAGCCAAAGGAAGATGACTCTATAACATTGATTAACAATGTACATATACTATAGGAGATTATTAGTAAATACAGTACACGTAAAGGCAGTCAAGCTTGTTTAGCACTTACTTTACATGTCAAAGGATGTTAAAGCCAGCTATTAGAGAAATATGAAAATGTTAACCCCTGTGTCTGCATCCTAATATTCCATTTAACCACGTAGATATACATGACATTGCAGAGAACCTAGTAGCAACTTGTCTCTTCGAGCTTGACAAGGTGATCGTATATATGTATGTATGTATCTACATTTGTGAATATGTAAGAATATAGGTGTGTATGTAGGCTACTCATGTAAATGCGTCTGTATGTATGCATGTACATGTATGTTTCTACATTTGTGAATATGTAAGAATATAGGTGTGTATGTAGGCTACTCATGTAAATGTGTCTGTATGTATGCATGTGTATGTACATATGTATAGATGCACATATGTATGTATATACGGATGCATGTAACGGACATGTTTCTAGAGGTAAGCGACTATGACCTTTCTGTAATCTGTAACCTAGGATATTTCTGTGTTAAGTCTAAAACTGCTTGGAGTGAGTACATATGCTAATTAATGAGTCCACCAAGCTGCATGAGTCAACGCTAGTCTATGTATTGTAGTTGAACTCCTAAAATGAAAGCTACTGGGCAAATGGGAACAAAAAATGGCATTTTGAGAGATGATTATTCATCATTACTAAAATAGTTGGTCGTGCAGGCATTGGACCCTAGTAGTTGGATAAGACAGTCATTGGACCTGAGCAGTTGGATAACACAGGTATTGAACCCCGTAGTTGGCTAACACAGTCATTGGACCCCGTAGTTGGGCAATTATACAGTCATTGGACCTGAGCAGTTGGATAACACAGGTATTGAACCCCGTAGTTGGCTAACACAGTCATTGGACCCCGTAGGTGGACAATTATACAGTCATTGGACCTCAGCAGTTGGACAATACAGGTATTGGTCCTCAGCAGTTGGATAACACAGGTATTAGACCCCGTAGGTGGACAATACAGTCATTCGACCTCAGTAGTTGGACATGGCAGGCATAGATAAAACGTATCTAAAAAAATTTACTAGAAAATTGCAGGTAAAGAATCGCACACCGAATTTAATGCTTACACAGCCAGTAGTTAGTAATCAAATTTACAGATATTCTTTCAATGTCAAGTTGCAGTTTTACATTCTATAGATAAGGAGCATCCATCACAGCTAGCATGAAGCCTTTACAATATTAGCCTACGGCGATTCTCAATAAAGTTTGGGAGCTTGACTGTAGCAACCCAAAAATGAAAATGTAAAACTAGGAGTCAAAGGAGAGTTTCATAACGAATGCACCAGTATAAAAGTGAATACCCAATTATCTATTTTACAGTCACAAGCAGTTAGACCAGCATTACATTTCTACTCAAAAGAGCTGAAAAAATCATAAAGAAATTACCTTATCACTGATATATATCAAGTTAACTGTACAGTTCCTGTTCAAATGTTTAAGGAATTCATCAGCCTTAATAATACAAACAGTAACGCCTACAGGTATCAAATTATTAAATTTACAATCTTAACACCTTGTTACAGTTATTTAAGTAATTGTAAGAGGATAAATTTAGGGTTAACCAATCCTCGATAACAGTATTTATATGTATAACAGACACAGAGATTATGTTCACACTCTGTACCCATCCTTGATAACAGTATTTATATGTATAATAGACACAGAGCTTCTGTTCACACTCTGTACCCATCCTTGAGTATTTACATGTATCACAGACACAGAGCTTCTGTTCACACTCTGTACCCATCCTTGAGTATTTACATGTATAACAGACACAGAGCTTCTGTTCACACTCTGTACCCATCCTTGAGTATTTACATGTATAACAGACACAGAGATTATGTTCACACTCTGTACCCATCCGTGAGCCTAAATTGACCTAATGGCTGCTTCTCAATTTTTACCCTTTCTTAATAAGCAAAGGATTCACTATATTTAATCTAACAATTGTGTATTACAAGATTTTATAAAGTATTTCTTTTTTAGGTAGAATGTTTGGAGTCACAAATGCACCTATAACAAACATTAGAAGGTATAGTTACAGCTGCTGTTGCATACATAATTCATGGACATCTGGGAAAGCTGCAAATGGGTGTTGAACTAGCTGGCACCAATAACAAAGGATTCACTACTGCTTGACAAGTCTTGCCAGTATTACATTAAAAATATATCAGCACACATATTAGCAGCCAGGGCTCAGAACACTAATAATATTATGAGCTGTCACCTGGCTTTCTCTAAATCATCTGTTATGTTTTGATCATAGATAAGATCCCAGATGAGGTCCCTGAAAGAGTTGTGCTCCGTCTTCGCCACCTGAACGGCGTGAGTGTCGACTGTTATAAACTGCTGAGCTCTCTCGGCGCTAAAGACAAGGTTCTCCTCAAGCTGAGGTGGAGCCGGTTTAGGCACATTCGATAGCTGAGTGTCCACTTCCTGCAAGATGCATAGAAGAAGGCTTGCAACACCGCAAGATCTAGAATGGTGACATCGTGTGTCATCTTTACTTTGAAAAAGCTAGCATGCTGTGAGTAACCGACTAAATTAAATCAAGACAGTTTTAAACAAATCACATTCTTCAAATACATGAGTGAAGAGGAAATAGTAAATATCGCAGGAAGCTGGGTCTCTGCTTACGACTGCATGCATAAACAAACAAGTTTAGAGTTGAGCTGAAGGTAAGCAGGCTAAGTCTTCTATTGCACAGCCTCATGCAAGGTTGGCTAGTCATCGTCTGATCCATCATTAATCAAAATCACAAATTGATTGATGCGCATAATTTGTGGGATTAATCTGCAAGAGTCAATGTAACTTAGGGCGACACTGACTAAAGAGGACACTGACTAAAGAGAAACGAATTCATCTCATAGTTACAGCGCTCACAATGCTCACAATACGCTTGCAACCAGGCAAGGGAAAACACTAATGCTTATCATCAAGCTTAGCCCTAGTGTACACGAATACAAGTTGGCTAGGAATGATCTGGTCTAAGGTTAAATGAGGTGTGAAGTAATAAGGAATGCAACACAGCTCTCTTACCCTTTCTTTTAAGTGCTAGAAACAAAAACAACACGACAATAATGTAGGTACTTCATGTGACAGGAGAATGCGAGTACAGCTTACAAAAAAGGATGCTCACGGGCGGACCTCTAAAGTAAAAAAATAAGGTCAGAAGGTTATAGCTATATAACAGATGCAGCAGTCTCGATTCCTAACACCTCATCACACGAAATTCACCGATAGCCATGAAATAGTTTTACCTTAAAAAATCGATCCCTCCATAGCTGATAAGATATAGTACATAGTATCTACTGTGAATTTTATCATCAAACTAACTTGTTTTCCAACAACCTGATGATACCGGTTAGTGGCAGCGCTGAAGGTCTATAGGTAGTGAATACTTACAGCAATATGGACGGGCTCAAAGGATTTGGGCGCTATCGGCACCTGAGCAGTACTTCTCTCAGGAGCAAACTCCATATTAAGCATGTCACTTGCTGGTGGAGGGGCGGGAAAGTCCTCATCCTACAGAAATCAAGGGTAGACTGAAACTACTACTGGGATGACGCACAAAGCACAGAGCTATGTCTACCTCTATGCAATACCTGCAAAGAAGAACCATTTTCTATTCTATCCGAGATGGTAGACGACGGTGGTGATGAACTCAAATCAAGGCTTGGAACTGTCTGCTCAATGACGGAGGCTGCGTAAAAACTGTCGATTTTAACGCAAAGCATCTTAGCGAGTGCGAGACGTCGCTGAGAAGTTAGAGGCAGAGTGGCTTCAGCAGGAAAGTTCACTGGTAAGTAGTCGATCGGCAGCTTGCCATAGCGATTGGCTGCGTATTCCTTAAGTGGCACCAGGTGCCGGACTATAGGCACGCTTTCAGCTTTTGAGCTCTGATGATCATTTTGGTTTTTCTTATCCTTGCTCTTAGACTGATCCTTTGGTTCTGCGGAAGACTCTCCTTTTGAGAAGGTAAATATTGATAGAAGCTTATTTTTCTTTCCTTTTTTCATGGTAAACAAGCCGCTAAGAGTCAAATGTAATCACTAAGGTTGACAGTGCGATTCATAACACGTCCATGTTAATGCAATAGTTAGTGAGACTATATGTAGTCTCTTCGCTACACTCCCAGCAATCACTGGTGCGTTTACCGTTGCCCTAGCAACCGGCGAGACCACGAATAGTTTTACACAATGATCCACTATTAACCGTCTGTAATGTTTCGCAATAATATACTTGAAATTCGTCCACAATAAAACTTCTGAAATTCCAAAAGCAGAGGAAATCAGTTTCTGGAAGTTCGTAGTAGATTTAGTTGGTAATAAATGTGAATACAAGAATGGGGGTGAAATACATTCGAGGCAAAATAAGAATTTGACCAAGTCTCGTCGTCATAGTAAGAAGAAAATTGAGCTATAGCAATGTTCAACCAATGCAAGGTTTAACTTTTGCTTTTAAAAACATCCTGCAGCAAAAACTACTATTAAACAAAAAACTACTATTTTATACTATTAAAGTTATTACTGTACAAAGTCTGTACAACTCACATGTTACACTCACTTTCAAACCACCAAATGAAATTCATGTTAAAATCTTGTGGAATAGAAAGTGTTAATAAACTGCTTTTGGGAGCGCGTTAGGAACAAGGCTGTCATGTAGTTTCCCACCATCTAAGTCCATGACACAAACCAATTATGAGTCAGAGGCAAATTGCTAACAATTTTGAGCAACTACGGTGACACAGCAATGACCTCCCACCTCCACAACACAATTCTTGACTGGCAGATACTTATCATTAAACAACTGCAACAAGAAAGCAAACACACCAATATAATTCACACGCACGGTATATGTTAGCATGCCGTGCGTGTGAAGGGTAATAGTGTCACACGCCATCACAAGCCCATTGGCTACAAACAATAAACAATATTGCTATGAGCAGCAGCTGGAAGATATTTTAAAATCTACAAACAGACCAAAATCTTTACTATAATCAGAGCCATGTCCATCGGCTTGTCAGTCCGAAGTCACACTCAGAACAATAGCAAAAAAATTGCACTGCATGGGAATCAAACCCTGATATTCAGCTTCTCAGCCAATCAGACTACAATCTGTAGCACTCGACCAGCTTGCTGTACATCGGAGTAGTTGTGCGTATACTTATTACACCTGATGATCTATCACAGCACACGGAACTGCCAGCGTACTAGTACATGATATAATAAAATACTGCTTACCGATAACCTAGACACCTGTCTATGTAACGATTACACCATTTCTGTCATGTCTGCGACAACATTTAAAGCATAAAAGTTGTTTGGCTTACAGGTTTTCTTACCGTTCCAGACTGGCTGTAACCTCTACCAGGCATACCCCTTCCTCCATACTGACTACTCAGTGTATCCTCATCACCACTTCTCAATCTGCCATGCCTTGCTAGGTCTTCTTGGCTTGGTCTGTAGCCAGCTAATGGCCTGCCGTACTCATCATAGCCTGGTTTTCCAGCGTTGCGAAGATCTCCAGTCAAGGGCCGGCCATATTCATCATAGCCTGGTTTTCCAGCATTGCGTGGATCTGCAGCTAAGGATCGACCATATTCATCATAGCCAGGTTGTCCTGCAAGTCGGAGATCTCCAGCTAATGGCCTGCCGTACTCATCATAGCCAGGCTTTCCAGCATTACGTGGATCTGCGGCTAAGGGTCGGCCATATTCATCATAGCCAGGTTGTCCTGCAAGTCGTGAATCTCCGTCCAGTGGTCGGCCATATTCATCATAGCCTGGTTTTCCAGCATTGCGTGGATCTGCAGCTAAGGGTCGGCCATATTGATCATAACCTGGTTTTCCAGCGTTGCGTGGATCTCTAACAAAGGGTCGGCCATATTCATCATAACCTGGTTTTCCAGCATTACGTGGATCTCCAACTAAGGGTCGGCCATATTCATCATAGCCAGGTTTTCCAGCGTTGCATGGATCTCCAGCTAATGGCCTGCCGTACTCATCATAGCCTGGTTTTCCAGCATTGCGTGGATCTGCAGCTAAGGGCCGGCCATATTCATCATAGCCTGGTTTTCCAGCATTGCGTGGATCTGGAGCTAAGGATCGACCATATTCATCATAGCCAGGTTGTCCTGCAAGTCGGAGATCTCCAGCTAATGGCCTGCCGTACTCATCATAGCCAGGCTTTCCAGCATTACGTGGATCTGCGGCTAAGGGTCGGCCATATTCATCATAGCCAGGTTGCCCTGCAAGTCGTGGATCTCCGTCCAGTGGTCGGCCATATTCATCATAGCCTGGTTTTCCAGCATTGCGTGGATCTGCAGCTAAGGGTCGGCCATATTCATCATAACCTGGTTTTCCAGCGTTGCGTGGATCTCTAACAAAGGGTCGGCCATATTCATCATAACCTTGTTTTCCAGCATTACGTGGATCTCCAACTAAGGGTCGGCCATATTCATCATAGCCAGGTTTTCCAGCGTTGCATGGATCTCCTGCTAATGGCATGCCGTACTCATCATAGCCTGGTTTTCCAGCATTGCGTGGATCGGCAGCTAAGGGTCGGCCATATTCATCATAGCCAGGTTGTCCTGCGAGTCGCGGATCTCCGTCTAGTGGTCGGCCATATTCATCATAGCCTGGTTTTCCTGCATAGCGTAGATCTCCAGCTAAGGGTCGGCCATATTCATCATAGCCAGGTTGTCCCGCAAGTCGCGGATCCCCAGCTAATGGTCGGCCATATTGATCATAACCTGGTTTCCCAGCATTACGTGGATCCCCAGCTAAGGGTCGGCCATATTCATCATAGCCTGGTTTTCCAGCATTGCGTGGATCTGCAGCTAAGGGTCGGCCATACTCATCATAGCCTGGTTTTCCAGCATTACGTGGATCGCCAGCTAAAGGTCGGCCATATTCATCATAGCCAAGTTGTCCTGCAAGTCGTGGATCTCCAGCAAAATTTCGTCCATGATCATCCGTGTAGGGAGAATCGCCAGTCCATGGTCGTCCATACTTATCAAAGCCTTCTTTACCAGATAATCGTGGATCACCAGCAAGAGGTCTTCCATATTCATCAAAGCCTTCTTTGCCAGCACATTTCGGGTCCCCACCCAAAGGTTTCCCGTAGTCATCATAGCCTTCCTTTCTAGCGTAGAAGGGATTACCCTCAAGTGGTCTGCCATATTCGTCAAAACCCTCCTGATTAGCCAGTCGTGGATCACCTGCCAATGGTCTACCATACTGATCATAGCTGTCCTTGCCAGCAAAACGCGGGTCACCAGCTAGAGGTCGTCCATACTCATCATAGCCAGGTTTACCAGCACAGCGTGGATCACCAGAAGTCGGTCGACCATATTCATCATATCCCTCCTTGCCAATATAGCGAGGATCACCATCAATTGGCCTTCCATATTCATCAAAGCCAGGATGCCCTGCCAATCGAGGCTCACCAATCAAAGGCCTTCCATACTCATCAAAGCCTTCCTTGCCAGCATAGCGTGGGTCTCCGACGATAGGTCTGCCATACTCATCGAAGCCTTCCTTGCCAGCATAGCGTGGGTCTCCGACGATAGGTCTGCCATACTCATCAAAGACTTCCTGGCCTTCCTGACCAGGTGAACTGTAACCAGACTGTCCAGGACCCTGCCACAAGAAGAGAACAAACTGTGATGCTTCGGAAACTATGAAACAAATAAAATGTTGTACAAGAAAGGTGAAAGTATCCAGAAAAACTAAAAAGATCAAGTAATGGAATGGGTAAAATCTCAAAATTATCCCTAAAATTAATAACAATAAAAAATAATGGGCTTTTGGCTATTTTTGAGATGCAAATATTGTGCCACACTAAAGAATGCATGTACTAAACAAAAATAAACCAGAATTAAAAGTAGGTACAGTGAAACTCATATAACTCAAGCTTCACAGGACCGAGCGAAAGTGTTAGAGTTATCAGAGCATTCAAGTTATCAGATCACTGTCACAAGTGCATGTATTTATCAGTAGATACATGTGCATATACAAACTATATATAAATCAAAAGCATAGATTGCTTGTTGCAAGTTAAAGGGAATCTCATGTAAAGTTTAAAAAAATCTTATTAGAAAGTATAGATATTTTTCTATCAGTTGGGATTTGTTTGTTGTTTTAGGTGATGTGACTTCCAGGACGTTCTCAGTTCAAAATTGGCAAAACTTGATCCCGGTTAAAAGGCTTAGAAAACAAGACATCTTTTTCTCCTGAGCGTTTTAACCAAGATCATTTTTGCCGATTTTACTTGAAGTTTATCCGAAAGTACTTCGCTTTTCCTTGCTTTCGAAGGGCCATCGCAAAGCGGATGTTTGGTAAAATTTGATTTTTTGCAAACCTTTAGAATAAAGTGATATTCTAAAGTGATAACAACCGTCTCAGTAGCCGTTGGGCAAAAAACTGTTCACGAGTTAACCAAGTTGAGGTTGAGTTATCTATAGCAGTTTATCATTACGCGGGAACGAATCAAACAAATCCGTTCGAGTTAACCAGGTGCTCGAGCTATCCGAGGGCGAGTTATCCGAGTTTGACTGCATATGTAAAACTAGCTGTTGAGACATGGTATACCATGTATAGCCGTGTACCATAACCCAACTCTGTGTATTGGCTAGGAGCACCCTATTAATACATAACATACCCTGTATGGTTGTGCACCATAGCCCCGTTCCGTGTATTTGCTAGGAGCACCTTGCTGAGAGAGGCCAGCGTGCTGAGGCTGCTGCTCAAGGTAATCCAAAGGCTGCTGGTAGCCGTCAGGGCCAACCACACCCGCTTGTCCAATGAGAGGCATGTTAGCATAGTCTTCAGAACCGGGACTCTTCCACTCAGATCGTACATTTCCACTAGTGCTTGGTTTAGGCTTCGGTTTGGGTGCAGGCTTACCGGCAACAGACGGTTTCTCTCCTGCAATTCAACAAACTATATAGCCCGTAATCCATATAACCGATGAAACTTTGAAATAGAAAGTCAATAACTGCCAGATATGGTGAGTGAGGGTTAGCAGAACTGTTTTTAGTTCCAGCAGCTTCTCACCCAAACTAGCAACCCGCTAGTTCCTTAGAATGCTGTGAGCTTATACAAACGCAGGTAGGTCTAAGAGTAAGTGGATGACACCCTCTGACTGCGTTGAGTAATGAATGACCAAAACACACCCAGACTGCGAGATGACTTTGATGGAGTCGGTCAAAAATCAAACAAACAAATTGCCTGTCTCGCCAAGCTCAATTGCTATACACTTTTGATTACACGAAATGTGCAAACCTCATACCATATACATCAGTCTCTACTGCCTATAAAAATCGTTTGATGTTAAGTCAAAAAGCTCACCCGACTGAACGCTTGCCTACCTTTTGATGGTTTGGGAGCAGTTCCAGGCCGAGTCTTGGTGGATGGGACAGTAATCTGCTCTATCTCCACACGCTGTGCAGCCTTTTTTGCGGAGGGCCGAGGTTCTGAAGTCAATGGCTCTGTCAACCTCACACCATCCATACCTTAACAAGACAATAGCAGGTAGACAGCAGTATGGCTAACGAATCAGACGAGTGCCCACCACTCCTGCCTGGTAGACAAATAAGTGCCATCAATGAGTCAACTTTACCTCTAGCGAGCTGCTCCAGGCTCATAGTGACAGGCTGCAGTGGTTCCTGAAGCCCATGCACGTTGGTGCATTCTTGGTATGATGGGGCCTTGTAGAAGACAGCAGCGCTGTTGTCTCCCGGAGTTGGTTTGACAAGCAGATACTGGCAGACATGGGTGTACGTATTGCCATCCCTTTCCGGGTCATTTGCATAGACCTCTAGAGCATATTCGCCATTCACCGGCAGGTCTATGTCCAACCTAAGACAGTGGCATGCTAATGTTAACCCGATTAACACTGTTAACACGAGAACACATAGCGCATCCTAGAACCGCACAGGCCTGAACCATACAACGTTAGCATTAATTAAATGACACTCAAGTCCAATAAAAAACTTTTCCATATGAGTATGAATAGAACATGGTGAAATGGGCCCACCATAGAACACTCAATTCTACTCATTTTAGACTAAAAATCAGTAGATAACATAATAGGGAGGAGACACGACAGCAGCAATGTAAAAAAAGCCAGTTTTAATCGCTCAGTACGTTTTTACGTGAGCAGCCAGTCACAAAGGACAATGATAAGCATGAATTATTCACATCAGAGCCATGTAGTCGACTATCCACTCGGCTAACTAAAAACTCTACCCTATGGGCTATATATCATTACCGCCTCAAAACTCTACCCTATGGGCTATATATCATTACCGCCTCAAAACTCTACCCTATGGGCTATATATCATTACCGCCTCAAAACTCTACCCTATGGGCTATATATCATTACCGCCTCAAAACTCTACCCTATGGGCTATATATCATTACCGCCTCAAAACTCTACCCTATGGGCTATATATCATTACCGCCTCAAAACTCTACCCTATGGGCTATATATCATTACCGCCTCAAAACTCTACCCTATGGGCTATATATCATTACCGCCTCAAAACTCTACCCTACGGGCTATATATCATTACCGCCTCAAAATTCTACCCTACGGGCTATATATCATTACCGCCTCAAAACTCTACCCTATGGGCTATATATCATTACCGCCTCAAAACTCTACCCTATGGGCTATATATCATTACCGCCTCAAAACTCTACCCTATGGGCTATATATCATTACCGCCTCAAAACTCTACCCTATGGGCTATATATCATTACCGCCTCAAAAGTCTACCCTATGGGCTATATATCATTACCGCCTCATTTTCTCTAGAGGATCTTTTAGAGCATTTTCTGTGCTAGCCTAATATTCATCACAAAAACAATTAAAGCCTATTAAACATCATGTAGCAAGCTACAAGCAATTTTAAATAGTTTATCTACCTTTCATAAAAGACTGAGATTATTTTACAGGCTAAATTTAAATAATAATGGGTTTTAAGACACCCATCTTTATTATTCTAAATCGGACTAAACATCCCCAACCTCCGTTCCTAAAAAGCTAGGCTACGTCACATATTTATGGGCGGAGCTTGTTGTGCCGATTGTATTGTTTTAGAAACGGATATTGAAACGCTTTAAAAAAGCCTTTATGACTTTGAAGGTTAGTGAACCAATCTTTATTTTGAGTACAAAATCGGAATCAGCGTGTCTGATATACCTAGAAAATACGATAAAAGTTGTACGTTACAGTTATGATTTAAGGGTGATTTGTCTTCAACCCCAACTTTTCAAGTACGCATTGCTGTGGAATTCAAGCCCGCTATGCATGGCTGTCTCTGAATATGAGAGATATATCACGACTGCTTATAGTTTAAAAGTCATTAAAGGTTACTGCTATATGATTATTGTTGTATTTTTATCATGCGTATTTACGAACCTCCAATGTTCTGTTGCAATAGCAACATCAAAATAACTTAATCCTTTAAAATTTTCTCACTCGTGCTTATATGAAGCACCGCTTAAACAACAGTGAAAACCTGTAGACAACAGTACTTGAACGCAGCTTGGTGTCAAGGACAGACCCTAGAAAGATAAATCTAAACTTGGTTTTGACCAAGGTTGGCTCGGTTTAAACCAATGGTTTAAACCGAGCCAACCTTGGTTTAAACCATTGGTTTAAACCAAGGTTGGCTCGGTTTCAGGTTTAAAGCACTCGGTTTAAACCAATGGTTTAAACCGAGTGCTTTAAACCTGCCCGAAAAAGCCGGTTTTTATGGTTTTTTCATTATTTTTTGTGAAAAACATAATATTTTAAGCTCCTAGCAGTTCACGCGCAGTAGAAATGCAATTATATGTAATTATCAGCTGTGGAAGTTTATTTAGGACACAGTAGTAAATTGATGGCAAAGCTCAAGTTGAAACTACATGAAATCCTAGCAGAACAATGAATTAGTGAATTTCATTTTCAATTGGTTTTATCAAGTGATATGATGATCTCTTTACTGATGAAATACAAAAACCATGTGAAATATACTAATCCAATCATCGTTTCTAATAATGACTGAACACTTTCTCAAGTCTGGCCAGTGAGAAAGGATTACTTATAATTAGAAATTAAAACAATAAAATCCTTTTGGGCAAAAGCTTTAAGTTTGCAAACTAATATTTAATTTATTGCCCACAAGCCAAAGTAGTTGGATTGTTAGAATTCAGTTTATCAAGTTTTTTGTGTTTTGAAAAGTTAAAGTTGTGCCTCAAATTTCCAAGATGCCTCGCAAACAGGATCCCGTTTGGCAGTTTTTCACTCGAACTGCAAAAGGCAAAGGTTTTAAGGCAAAACGTAATAGATGTGCAGTCGTAACGCGAGGTCACGCAGATAGGCTTAAAGCTCACATAGCAAAATGTCAAACTGAAAACACCGATTTAGACAGTGATGCTCGTATTCAGGTGATAGAAGTTGAGTCATCTACCACTGCTCCAAACACTAGCAATGCATCTGCATTATGCTCCGCTCTACACTACCACATGACTAATCACTTGGAATGAAGTTCCTGCTTATACATAGAGCTGTATGTAAAATATTCACTTTATGTGATAAAATTTCTGCTCTGTATTTTATTAATCATGTTTGATTCAAGACTCATTCTGAAATTTCCATGTTTTCTCTCTTTTTTCCCATAACAACTCCCATAGTACCATCTTTAACAGATGATTCCACATATGTATGTTCAATACTCAATCATGCAGCTATAGTAAGTGATGTTAATTAGACTTAAAATTGCAAAAACCTTGCTAAAATTATAAAAACCATAAAAACTGGTTTAAACCATAAAAACTGGTTTAAACCATAAAAACCGGTTTAAACCAAGAAAACCTAGTTTTTTCGGTTTTTTTCATAAAAAACCGTGGTTTTTACCAACACTGGTATTGACCAAATAAAAAAGTTATTCTTGCATGAAATGTGTGAAACTATATGTACAATGATGGACATTAGACTAAGCTTAAAGTTTGACAACACCATCTGGCAGCTAATATAAATTGCAAAAACCGCAATTGCCTCCTTTTATAAACAAAAACAACAAGAGACTACAACTTCCACAAACATCAGAAATCCGCGTATTAATTTTTGATATTTATGAGGAATACATGTAGATGTACTTGATAGACATGGAACAAACCACAAAAAAAGAAAAGGACAATTTAAAGTGGCACCTGCTAATGTAGTCATTATCATCCTGTTTGATGGCCTTCTCACATTGTTTCTCTGTAGCAACAGCGCTCACCAACTTAGGCAGTACTTTGACTGGATGCACCTTCTCAAAGTCAAGCTCGATATGCCCATTCTCAGCCACAATGACAGCGTCTCTTATATTGGGAATCAGTCCGGCCTGATAGACCTCGGCACCTGCATTACTGGAATAGTTGCACATCGGCACACATCATGTGACACTGAACTGCAGTAACGGTGAGTAACGATCAACGCAGTCAACTCATGCTTTAATCACAGGCATACGACCTCAAATTTTTACAAATATGGTATGTCATGATAGCTCTGTTCACAGAAATTCAATACCGTTGATGTGTATAATAATACATGCTGGCTACATTCTTGCCATGCCCTCAGGCTAATTAACAACAAAGGATTGTACCTGGACCCCAGTTGGTGTCGGAAACAAAAGGGTATGGCTCAGCATTAGGGTATGGAACATCGCAGACGATCTTGTATTCACAGACAGCACTAAAGATACTCTCTTCTTGCGAAGTCTTCTTTACCTGCGGAACAAGTGGTTGGTGACAATGGTCCTTCTGTACCCAGACTTATGTTTATGTGAACAATAAATACTAAGATATAAGAGAAGAGCACTACCTGGGTGGAGTAGACAGTGAGATAGTAAAAACCCTTCACCGGTATCCTCAGAAATAGGTTAACTTGTCCATCCTTTGTCTCTTGAAGGCCATATCTCATGAGCTTCACACCTGTAGACGCAGTGGATACATCTATGCTGATACATCTATTGCCTCGTATGAAATACAAGTATTAATTCTTTTCTTCACAAAACCTTAAGAGGTACTGTTAGTACTTACCACCGAGTTCATCCCGGCAGCTCTCTCCATACAGTAACTTATAAGTAAAAGAAAGTGGATTGTAGTTGCCTAGCGACAGACTAACACATCCGTTCTGGGTACTGATAACTCCTTCATGGTGGCTGAGAAACTTGAGGTCATGCTTAAAGAAGGCACTCTTGGCGATTGGCAAATTCTCAAAGTCGTACATACTGGCAGAGAAAGACAACATGAACAAAATCGTACATACTGGCAGAGAAAGACTACATGAACAAAGTCATACATACTGGCAGAGAAAGACAACATGAACAAAGTCGTACATACTGGCAGAGGAAAGACAACATGAACAAAGTCGTACATACTAGCAGAGGAAAGACAACATGAACAAAGTCGTACATACTGGCAGAGGAAAGACAACATGAACAAAGTTGTACATACTGGCAGAGAAAGACAACATGAACCAAGTCGTACATACTGGCAGAAAAAGACACCATGAACATATTTGCTTCAAAAGCTCTGCTATTTTGCTCGAGTGCTGGCATCAACAATAACCATATATTTGTTTAACCTCAACAAAGGCTTCCTTGCATGAAAAGTATTGAATAGGCAGTAACAGAAATGTAATGTTGGGAATAGCTTAACGTACCATTGCATAAATTGCAGACCAAGACAGGTAAATCTAATTTGGTTTTGGCAAATCAAAATATGCAATGCTTATACTGTTTCAATGTTGTAAAACTCATGTGCGGCGCCTTGAGAAGAATGGAGCGCATGCAACAGAGTGTAAGAACTCCTATTAGCCCTAGCCCAAGACAACTTCAGAGAAGTTAGTCACCTTATCAACACGCTGCTCAAACTGTTGAAACCATGATATTTACTGAGACTGATAAAGCCCTAATTGGGTCAGCTAATACGTAAAACTGTGAATGAAAAGAGTTGCCCCAACTAACCTGAGGTGCTGTTTAAGCAGCTGCCACTTGGGGTCATCAGGGAAGTGGGAGTAGATGAGAGCCTCCGGATTGGGGCAGAAATAAAAGTCATCATACTCATAGACCATGCTCTGGGGGACGTTGTTGTCATTAGATTGGAGATACCTGCATGAGAGAACATAGAGGGCGTATTACACTGACACTGTTGATGATGGCTTCACGCCTGCGTACACTTCATGGAGATCATATAAAGACTGTTGTAACTATGCTAAACTAAACTGAATTAACATAGTGACTTGCATGAAGGCTTGAAGCTTACACAAGAAAGAAAATCACAAAAAGAAAGTTGTTTTCAATACGGATCTGGCACCAAACTACATGAACAGTTAAACCAAGAAATTTTAAAAACAACTACACAACCTAAGTATTGTGCGCAGCAGAAGACTTGCATCATAATTTTCAATCCAAATTTGCAGGAAGGTGTAATGCATAATTAACAGTCAAACGCATTCAAGAAAACAGAAAACACTCAACTTGATCCTTCTTCTACTATGATGAACAGACAGGAATTGAAGATAAGCCTGATTTTACAACAAATATATATTGCCATTAATACGTATATTTTCTGTCAGCATAATGTTGACATAAGTTTTTGATCATGTTTTAAAAAAGCTGTAAGCATTAATCTAAAACGTATGTGATATATACTCAACTGAAACCCATGTAAATTTTAGACAAGTGCATTTTTCTTCGAGTTGGTGTGTGACAAACCTGCACCATTTTATATAATAGGTAAGGTTGGTCGAACATACGCAATGATAACCTGAGACCAAGAACCAAACTATTAACATATGAGAGTATGACATACCTTGCTGCCCAGTGGGGGTCAACCAGCTGCCATGCATTGTCCACGTATATGACATTCCAACTGTGATTAAAAGTCTTGTTTTGTAGGGGATGACCAGGCCTGATATCGATACCCTTTGCATAGCCAACAACAGTTATGCATGGTATCCCAGAATACCTACAACAACATAAGGTAAGTTTTTATCATTTAATATGAATCCAAAGTACTTGCTCTTCTTTAGCATCTGGTCAACAAATCATTGGCTTTTTCTAGTCTAATTCTAGTGGCTGTATTATCTTCTCCGTGTTGTGTGCTACTAAGAAAAGCAAAGGAGCCTTAAATTACATGAGTGGTCTAATAATCAATCACATACATGTAGATCAGTTTTGCTTATACCAAAAACTCCAATAAAAGCACCTGGTTATTCATCTGATAAATAATTGATAAATCTTTCAATTAAAATATTCATCATTCACATGTAGATATGGTTTAGATTATTGATGCCGGATTTATCAAAAAGGTTATGTTGTCAGACGAGGTGCTTAGAGAGCAATGCACAAAAGCATCCCACAGGAAAATGAATAGAATAGACTGTCATAGCTGCACTGGATAGGTTAAAAATGGTTATGAACAATGAGGCTCAGTATAGTAGCTAGCAGTCAAGCATACAGCCCAGTATGCTATGAACACTATGAACACACGCACGCACACGGACACAGACAATGCACACAGACGCATGCACACACCACCCCACCCTCTTAAAAACATGCCTCACCCTTGCTCTTTAAACGCACACAACCCACCACACTAGTCGTTTAAACCTACACACCTCACGAGGGCATTCCGTCAGGCATGCACACCTCACCATTTCTTCAAGCATGCACACCTTGCCCAATCCCGAGGCTGATACAGACAGGACTAGCTGCATCATTCTAATCTCCCAACTAGGTCAGCCTCCTAAAGAGTGTTGCCTATATTGACACAGTCACAATTGTTTGGTTGTCTAGTTTATGACACGTTGCACGCATGAGCAAGCTCAAGCTCGCCTTTCAACTATAACAACGAATCACCCCTCAGCTTTGTGTTAACATTCCAAAGCAAGGCAGTCACCCATACCAAACATGTTACTCACAGGCAGAGGAGCTCATATATGCGACAGTAAGTAGAGCGACTTTCTCCGAAACCCATGATGAGTTCCTCAGGAGAACCCGGAGGAGCTCCAGCAAACTGTATGCTGTCCATGTGCTTCTGCGTCATCCATCGAAAAAGAACTCTACAAAAGACGGAAATAACCTTTTTCTCGATAGCATAGCAATAATTTAATATCACCACCAATAAGAACACACTTTATGAATTCATGTTCCTAAAGCGTGGTTCCCGTATCGGCTGCTAGATCCCGGCAGTAATCTCACGAGGCAAAACACTTGCGATGTTTGGCTCGGCGGCTTATGCTCACATAAAACTACATAGCTAATTATTGCATACAAATGGCCGCTCGATACGCCGTTTCGAATGTGCTGACTTTCGCCTGTACAGTGCATTTTGGGAATGGTTTGCTTGTGGTTCCTAGCAAAGGTTGAACAGCACTGAACTCTTGCGTTAACCGTCAACAACTACTGGCGGTACTCCGTGCATAAGCTCCCATGCCACCGCCGATTGCCCTGTGATCCTACCAATGGTGCTGGCGGCGAATGCGGGAAACAGGCTTTAGGCAGCCACGTCCAATTGGTTGGATACTAATGGGCTGTGCTAGCTTAAATGATCTGCTGTAGAAACTGTGGCGGCTACAAAACCCAGCCATGAGTGGCACAATCATGTTTGTCCATGCACAAACAAGAGTATAAGCCTTACCATGAATTGCACCTAACACGGTTGTTCATAGGTACGCATGAGATGGCAAGAGGATTTCTAAAAGATTATCATGCAAAGATGGAAAGAATGGCAAGAGAGCAAGAGTCGCAGAAACCCCCGCTGCAATGCTGATATGCATCATGTCTAAAAAATACACGAGGCAAAGGTAGGCTGCGCACCTGGCAGCCTCGATGGCACTCCACTGTTGAGTGTAGACAAGGTGAAAGAGGAGGTCCTTGAAGGAGTCATGCTGCTGTTGAGCAACCTAGAAGGAAGCAAGATGAGACGGGTAAGAGAACTTAGCCATGCAATGCGGACTACCCATCACCTCAGGCTCTCTAAACTAAATGTACACCCCTACCGGCAGCACAAACTTATATGCATGAACGGAAAGATGCCCTCCGCCTTACCGTGCTTTAATAATATCTCTCGTAGCATAAGCGATAAAGGCCTTGCTGTACACCAGGTGGTACAGCAAGTCCTTGAAGGAGTTATGGTCACGTAGAGCTACCTGAAAAGATTCCAAGTTTCACGGCATTCTCCTAATCTGTCAGTCATATTCTAATGTTCACAAAATGGCTACAGTGAGAAATGACAATCAGGATATATAACAACCTTGTACAAAACTAGATATCTTCTTCAAGTAACCTTGACCCAAGTTTCATTGCAGCACAGCAAAAACATTCCTTTGTAAATTCACCGTAAGCATTATCACTCGATGAATTCTTTGCAAAAGAACTTATATTAAAATGCCGGCCGGCCCTCTTATGTTGTTTTAATCATGCTTGATAAATACAATCAATGAAGTTGGTTTTGCCACACAAAAGATTTATCACCGACAAAGAATGCAGCTGCACTGTGAATACAGTACTTCAGAATAATAAAACTATGTTATACTCTACTATAGAAAAAGCTCGCAAGCATGACACAACATGTCATAGCAAGTTATTGTATGCCAAGTGTAACACAACGAACACTTATACTCAACAGAACATGCACCAGTAATTTGCTCCTAATAATCGCATTTACAAATTATGAACATTAATACAAAAAAGTATCGATTACAAGCAGCTAAGTGTGCTTTAATTGGTTAAGTGTAAGTTAAGTAGCTAAGTGGTTTTAAAATGTAGACCAATTTAAAAACAACCTAAGATAATTTTTGACAGTATCAAGTTAACCATCTTGACAAGACATTAACAACCATGATGAAAAAACATACCTGAATGGCGTGCTGGTCTGCAGCAGCGAATGTCTCCCCACTAGGGTATCTCTGAGACCGGAGCCATTCTGGTGCAGAAGCGTATGGTATTGAGGAGGTGTCAACTGGCTGGGGCCGGAAGTCATCCGGGGCCCTCATGATGATTTCAATTACAAATAACCTGTCACAAACAATTATCATTAAAGATGGAGCCATACAACTAATTTAAAATAGAAAAAGACAATATATCAATATTGGCGGTATTTGTTGAAGTATGAGTCATAATTTTAACACTCTAGAACACTAAAACTGCTTTCTAAACTTTCGTAATTACTTTACAGGTAAGTACAAGTATATATTCTTTTACAAGCCGCATACTTGTATAGTATATCGTATAGTACGTTGTGTATATAATACTAAAGTCCATAAGAGATTGATAAGAACTAAACGGAAAAGCATGGGTCGGGCAAAAAGAAGAGGTCAAACCAGTGCTAAAAAATCTTGAGCCAATCTGTGTCAGGCAAGAAAAATGATAGAAAGTGCTTATTGGTGATTCTCTGTAAATGAAGGAGGAATGGTTAAATTTCATTCAATAGCTGAAAAGAGCTAATTTTGGCAAAGATTTTTAACACTGACATTAACCAGCATGTTGCAAGGAGACTTGCAATATCAATAGACTGTGCGGTCCGCATCCATGTGTGAGTGATGTTTGTGACAGTGTATTGCAATATGTATCCAAATGGAGACCACAGCCAGGCCACTTTACATAGTGTCAATAAAACATTCTGTACTGCTGTACACTATACTGATTTTTCATTTATTCATTTCAAAAGAAGGAAATGATTACCGCTTGTAAACACGAGTTATCATTATTACACGTAAAAGAAAATGAAGAAACTCGAGTGAATGAGAAAACAGCAAAAAAACAAGGCCGTAGTAGTTGAAGCAGCAAAATAGGAGAAGTTACTGCAGACCATAAATGCAAAAACAGACTTCAAAAAATCTGCAAACATTAGCAGTATTAAAAACAACAATGAGAAATAAAGCGAAGTAGAAGGTGACACAATCAAAGTCATTTTTCACTATATGCTTTGACAACGCTGATGTTCGATGTTGCTGATCAAATAGCAAATCAACTTCTAGTGTAATATGGTAAATTATTAGCAACCCATTACTAAAATAGCTAAGATGTACATTCACATTACAACATACTCTATCTTTCGCTAGAAAACAGACGCACTGGAGTAACACATGGGCTACTAAACCGCGGTATCAAAATACGATTTCAATTTATTTTACAACAGAATCAATTGCTTTTTAAATAAAACTTTATATAGTTTAACATTTCGAAATAAACACTGTACATAAAACAACCAGCATTTAAACTCGTTTTAGGACATATTATTAAATATTGTAAATCATTTGCTGTTATAAACATCTTGAATTAAAAATGTCGCCAAAAACTGTAATATCTTGAAATCAAAAGTACTATTAGCAAAGGCTTCACTTCAAATACATGTATATCGGAATAGAGTACGATGACAAGAAACACGATGCAAGTTTTGCTTAATATATGAGATAAATTGGCTATTTTAACATTATTTAGCAAGAATATGTAGCTAAGTTCTAATTACGCATAGCAACAGTAGAGACCATTAAACGCCATCAATGGTAAATATAATAAGTAATAGAATACTTTCAACTGAATCCAACTTATGAACAAAATAAAACTTGCCAACAAACTGAAAAACATAGACCACTTGTCAATACGTTTAATATCTAAACACTCATAATGACATACAAAAAATACTATAAAAAGATAAATCAAATTTGAGCTAATTTATTTAAGGTGATAGGTAGTTCTCCAAAAAATATACAAAATTTAACAAGCCATTACAAGTCGCTTTGAGGTAAGGTTATGGATTGTAGGCCGGTCGGGTTCTTTCAGAACTTCCTACTGTGTACGTTTGTGTAGGTACTGTAAACGTTCATCAAGATTGTATGTCTATGCAAGGGTAATTCTGCTTTAGACTACTAATTTCGAAACTCAGGTTATTAAATTAAAAAGAGTAGGCAACTCGTGTTGTATAAACAATACGTTAGGATTTGTGTTAGAGTGACTGAATGATTGTGTAGAAAACTACAATGTAAGTACATCTTCATTTTCCAAAAATGTATGCAAACTGACTTATATGTTTACAAACTTATTTATTTTTATTTATTTTTATTTATTAATTATTTATTCTTATATATTAGCATAAAACTTGGCGAGTTTTGTGTTCAGAAGGCCTGCTATCAGTATAACCCAGTTTATTAGCGTACCCGTTGTTCGCTAATGTTCATCTGTTTTCGGTATCGTAAACATTTGTTAGAAACTCTATTTTCTAAAATGTGGGTGCGGTGGTTTTGTTTTATAGGCCTACGCACAGAACGCTTGAAGACGGTTTACCGTATTTTTATAAAGTTATAAAATACCATAGTGGTGAATAGTAAAATGGTAGACTACTAGATATTTTTGTTTCGATAGCGATAATTACATTCTTCTCGTCACCTTGCTTTTTTGTGATTTTTGTCAGCATTTTAACACCAAAAAAGTTTTGTATTCGACGGAAAAACCTGGCAGTAAACTGCACCTTCTAAATTAAGAATTTTTTAGAGTGATTGAAATAATAGCATGAGTAATGACTAATGCTATTATTTTCACTGTTATTATTTCAGGGATATTACATGGGTATAGACTGATGTAATATCCTTAAAAGTTGACAAATATTAAGTACACAATGCCACCCTATTCAAGTGTATGTGTTTTAAGCATAAAAACCACAAAAGAGAACATGTACTATCCATGAAAAACAGGACTCCGAATTTACTGATTTAGAGTATGCTTTATACAGTGTGTAGTTTTCTAATTTTTCTGGGTTTCGTTTATGCTTGGGTCCTTTAGTTTAAACCTGAACCACAACAAGTGCTGAAGCTAGAAGATAGTTTTGTGGAGTTACTTTACACTGATCCATTGTGATTTTCCTTTGGAATGTCTGTAATCCACCTTGATCCAAGACAAGTCATCATCACAATAGTCAGCTGGGAGTCAGCTTTGTAATTGTGGCCTGACCAAAAGTATGTTTAGTATTTTTTTCTTTCACAAGATTTATTGTGACTGTGTAATCTGGAGTAAAAAGGTGTTGCGTTGTTTTATTTTGAATAGGCTTGTTGGACTGCGCAATTTTTTTGGGTTTTTGGTGTGTGGGTAATACACTCAAATTAGATTTTAGCTTGTTATTTATCAATATTTCAGATTTCTCAGTCTTTCTCCAAAGGTATACATAGATATAAAATAAATGAGATTAAAGTTAAAGTCAAGTTTGAAAGAATTCTACTACTAATAGTTTCATATTACAAAGCATTAATCATCAGATAAAATTGCTACCACCAAAAGCGTCTTATATAGATGGGAATAAAACCATAGTTGTTAAACTACCTAAAAGCATCACTGATAAGTAGGATCGAAATTAGCAAGCAATGGAATTATGCACAATGTATAACTAAATAGTGAGATACAGCTTAACAATTTGGGTGTTTGAAAATTAAGTCTTAAAATTGCTCAAAAGGAATTTGCTAATTTTGCCAAGTTCGGAATTTGTCTACATGTTGAAACAAGCTCACATCTTTTGTTCAAACTAGCAGTTTTAGGTCTGCTTATAATGTAAAATTTCTCATATAGACATCTATATGAGAAATTGTTACATCTGCCTGTAGTTTTATTATATGATGTTGCTCTTCTCACCATCCACCGCTTGATGTTATAATTTATGTTCTGGTCCTTCGGTGTCTATATATACTTACCTAGCTCAGTGCGTGATCTTTTGCATTCATTTCGAAGAGCTGACATATAATTGTGATAGCATTGTTTGAAGGTAGTATCTGTCAATCTTATGTAATGTTCATCTAGTAATCTGATCTTGTTAGTGACTGTTGCTCTGTATATGATCGACTTGGTCAAGCAATTTTCTTGTAGTGGACAGCTGCTATTATTTTTGCAGTTGCAATTTTTCAGTTCTGTATTCGTTGGTGCCAACAAATATTGCTATCTAATCTCCTCTCTCATTACTTATTTATAATTCTGTGTTTATTTTAATAATAAAATCTGCAGCAAATTTTTGTCCTTGCATCATCAATTCCAACTTATCTTTTGCTTTGAGTTTTGGTATGAATTAATTATTATTGCTCAAATTCAGTTTTACATAAAACTATATTCTAAAAGAGAATAAATGTTTGAGATTATGGTATCACAACTCAACTTCCTATTATAATCGTGGATAGCAACAGTAACAAAACTGAAAACTAAGTCTTATTACTAACAGAAAGCTTTAAGCTTAACTGGAAACTTACATAAGAATGAGAGAATCATTCCTTGAAGTTTATTTTAATTATACTAACAAGGGCTTTTTGTTCAATGTCTCAGAATAGTCATCGATTTGAAAGATTTTAACATAGTCGATAGAAAACAAGATAGAGTAAAGATTTAAAAAACATATATGTTTATGTGTGCTCAGAGTTTCACGAATGGTTTCTTAGCTTATTTTTATCATGTAGTTTATAACACAGGTAATAGATCTTAGACTGCAAGGAGTCTCTTTTGTAATTAAGAGATACATCCAAAATTTAGGTTTGTTGGTTTGGGTCTTCTTTTTGGAGAGTTGGTACAGTTGAGATCTTTGTAAATGTAAATAAACTACTAGAGGTGTCAGACTTGCATACCTCAGGAAGTCCTTGTACTGCTTGTAAACAATTCCAAGGTCAAATAGATCACATCTTGGTTATAGACAATGTGTTGGAAGTTTGTGAAGGTATAATGCCATAGCTGACAACTTCCAAGGAAATTATAAAAAACTGAACCGTAGAAAATGGTTTGTCTGTTGTGTGCAGGTTTGAGGATGATGATCTTTCTACTAGCGACACAAACAGGATAGATAATGGACTTTCAAAGATATGTATCTCAAGTGGATTTGTCCAAGATGACCTTAGCGGACTTAATCTCCACAGTGGCTGCTGCTGCCATGGTGTTTGGTGGTGTTGTTCCTTATATTCCTCAATATAGGACGATTCGACGAACACTCAACTGTGATGGCTTCTCTACATTCGTCTGCTTTGTTCTCATTATAGCAAATATTCTCAGAGTATTTTTTTGGTAAGTTTTATAGGGTATTTAGCACAAGTTAAACTGTTTAATCTTTCTCTGCCTGCGTGCTGTTAACTATTATTAACCTTATACATATATTTTGCTTTATTTTATTCATTGTTTCTACTATTGTATTAACAGATTATTTACAAGATTCTTTGGTATTCATGAGTTGAGTTGTGTGATGGATGCCTGTTTGACCTGCTGACGTGTTTAACTGGCACCTAGGTTACTTAACTCCTAGGTTTGGGAAGCGGTTCGAGGCGCCATTGCTAGCTCAAAGTATTCTTATGATAGCAGCCATGCTCGCCATGGTTGAAGTGTGTGTTCGTGTGAAGAATAAATCAGAAATCATACAAGGCAAACAGCACTCTCTTCGAGGTAAGAGCTTCACTGCATTCTACATATTAATAGTTCGAGATCAATTAATATTAATATAGCGAGATATTAATAGCTTGTTAGATCAATGCTCTCTATCACTAATTTGATCACCTCTGTTAGAGATTGTCTAGCAGAAACTGCAGGTTTACGCATTTGTAAACTACCTCTGATTGACTGATCGCTTGCTAGTTAAATGCCATTTATTTAGTTGTAAAATATTTAACTCCTTTATGATCTTAAACCTTATTGAAGCTATTTACTGAGCTAAAACCTAAAATTTGCCAATTTTCTTAGTTTGAGACAATTGACGTCTGTTAAAAATTTTATTACTAATAAGTTCCTAATGTGTCCTATCATAGAGCCTCTTAGTTCCTAATGTGTCCTATCATAGAGCCTCTTAGTTCCTAATGTGTCCTATCATAGAGCCTCTTAGTTCATAATGTGTCCTATCATAGAGCCTCTTAGTTCCTAATGTGTCCTATCATAGAGCCTCTTATATCTCGTTGCATCATGGAGATGACTAGTTCATTTTGTTTTTACTGAAAAAGTAAATGCTAATGCTTTCAATTTGCTCTCTCACATCAGTTTTCTACACGTTTACTTCACTTGCAAATCATTTCTTAACCGTCAGATTGAATAGACTGCATAAATCTCTTCATCAGTTTGCTAACCCTTCTATTTATGTTTGTCCCCAGCAGGGCTGCCAGTTGCTGGCAGCAGTCATAGCTTCTACCATTGTCTGGTTGGTATGTGTCCGCTAACCTTTCCTAAATTCATTGCATTATTTTAATGCGCATGCCTTGAGGCGGCGTTACTCTATGGAATGCTGCCAGTGTAATTTTGCCTCGGTGACAGGCTAGCCCACCAACTCTGCATACAAATCAATCCAAGAGAGAATATCTGCTTTTATTTAGCTGGTCATTTAAAATTTACAAGCTATCCATTTTATTGGAGTAATTTGCTATTGACCATTGCTATTACTGCTGCGCTAACTGGTTAGTGCAGTTAATAAATTTGCAGCAATAATCAGTTAGTGCATTAACTGCAATGTCAATGCATTAGCTGCATTATTTGTCAAGGCATTAAATGCAATAACCAGTTAATACATTCACCACCATGCTGTTAATGCACTGGCTGCTAAGTCATTTAATGCGCTAACTGGTTATTGCAGCTAATGCACCATCGGTTATTATAGCTAATGTGTCAGCTGCATTGCCAGATACTGCATTATCTGCAATAATATTTAATGCACTAGCCACAATTCCAGTTAATGCAGTAGCTGGTTATTGCAGCTAATGCACAAATTATGCCAGGTAATGCAATACCAATACACTGCAATGCATTAGTTAATGCATTAACATTTTCTCTATGTGAAGTTATAATGTATCAAAAGATAAAAGATTTCATATGCATTATGTGTCTACACATGTTTTCCTACTAATTATGGATGGCCAAGAGTTATCACTATCATATAATAATTATATTAAACAATCAAAAAAAATAAATCAGTTATAAATATAGCGTATAAATCAGTTATAAATATAGCGTATAAATCAGTTTTGGAAGCACAGATTTAATAACAGGTTGTTAGCAATCCTCATTCACCAAGCTGTTCTTTCAAATCACAGCAGGTTATTTAATCAATTGCTTTAGCTTGATTTCTTTTTAATATCATTACTGCCAGGAAATAATTCTATTGTACAAAACTGCCACGTGCATAATCTTCATGTTTGAACATCCAAGTTGCATTTTTATAAATTATTTGTTAATAACGTGGAGTATGTCACCTCATCTTCTATATTTTAATAAGAATAAATCTATAAATATTGTTTCGTTGGCGGGGCTCACCATAAAATTTTCATGTGAAATTCATTAAGGAGGAAAAAATGCACAAAAATTTATTTCACAAAATAGATTTTTGTGCATTTTTGCACAAAAATCTATTTCAACTCAAAAAGGACATAGCTAGTTTAAATTTGGCCCACTGTATGGGAGATGGGTATTTACCAACCACAAAAAACATTGTTGTGTTTGATGCAACAGTTTTTGAGATTGGCCATTAGCAGAAAATTTTAGAGCTTTTCAAAGCACTCGTCTTGGGTTGTCTCAAGATTCTTTAACAATTGATCTGTTTCTTCGTTCATCCATTGAAGTCTTTAGTATTCCAGTTAATGCTGCCATTTTATACTCCTCACCTCATAGCTTCATTTACTGCTCTCCTTCTGATTTTACATGTTTGTATCTGTTGTTATCATTTTCTGTTAAACGCTCATTTGCAGAGTCTGCATTCACATTCGGCGTATCTGATGAGATTGTTTTCTGAGTGCAGAATGCATGCCCTAGGTTAATTGCTGCTTGCTTTCTGCATCAATTACCTGTGTTACAGTACAGCCATGTTACAGCCGTAGGAGCTCTATTGGAGCTCTATTGGAGCTCTATTGGAGCTCTATTGGAGCTCTATTGGAGCTCTATTGGAGCTCTATTGTTCTTTGTAGCGTCTAAAGGCTTTTGTCGACAATTGCTGTTAAGACAGGGTAAGGAGTGACGGTATCGGGTCAAGTCTCTTATCAAAATTCATACATAAATTTTTTGTTGTGAAAACTCTTTTTTACATGTAATCACCTCATTGTTTCTTTCGTTTTGCTGTTGGAATTCCTAATTAAAAATGTTTTAGCTGTGGTATGATTTAGTGCCTTTTCTCCTCTCTCTTTTTACTAATCATGTAAATCCTGCGATGCTATAGCCAGCGCTGCAGTTATAGCAGACATCTCTTGACTCTATCACCTGCATGAACTAGATACCAACTGCGGAGAGATCTAGGTCAGATCTAGGTCATGGGTCATTCTGTGTCACATGTGTAACTTTGACTACATTGTCACTCACTTATGCCCTCCTTATGCAATCTATTTAGAAAGTTATCATTAAGTAATTGTTATTTTTATTAAAAATGTCCCAAGTTCTACATTATGGATTTTCATGTTTAGATAACTATGTAATAGCAAATGTTCAGTATAAAAAGATAATTCGATTAATATTTTTGTAAAAATATCGCTCTTTGAAATTTTTGTATTTTATTCGTAGTCAAGCAACTGGAAAGTATTTTTTTAATTGTGTGCCATCCACCTAAACTTAATGAAATATCATTAATATTTACGTGTTAATATTATTAAATTGGAAAGAAATTCGACAGTTAGGATGTTACCTTCGCCAAAATATGCTAGCAAATTTAAAATTAGTTCCACCTTTTTTCCCTAGTTCTCCTTCTGCTTAATGACATTTAATATTAGTTTGCTAACTCATAGTCTCTCTGTTCGAACATTTAGATTTGGATTGGACGTATTTTTGGAGATGGACAGACTTTCTCAGTTATGTAGAGTTTGTCCTGCTCGTCTCCGCTATTCTCAGTCTCACCACCTACATATTCATTGACAATGATGTATATGTTGAGTCAGTTGGGTTCCTCGCGGTATTCATTGAAGCCATGCTCGGCACCCCCCAGCTACATAAGAATTATACTAACAAATCAACAAAAGGAATGAGGTAGGCCACTGAGTACTAAACTAACTTGACCATGTTAGTGACATGAGCTATGCAGCTTCTGTTCCAATCAACTTCCATGATCCCTCCATTCTTGTAGCTATATTTCTTTCAGAGGTCAGTGTGGCAGGCATTCGTGTTTCACTTGTTGGATGCAAGAGACAATGTGTCCCTGAAAAAAATTAGATTGTTTTGTTGTTTTGTTTTTAGTCTTGTAAAGGTGTAAACATATTTTTCTCTTTAAACTTGGCAACATTTTAGTTTTTTCTATTGGAGGCATGTTATTACGATCGCCATAGAGATATTTTGCCAATGCATGTTTATATTTTATTACTGCTACGTTGCCTAAAGATATACAATGTAATACCTAATCATAGTTCATTTGGGTAATGCAAGTGTATTTAATGCCTGATCATTGCTGCATTTCATTATTGTTGGTTATGTTATTGAATGGTTAGATATGGCATGTGTTTTGTTGATGCATAATTTAGAAGCTCTATATTGCAGTGTCTCAATGGTTGTGATGTGGCTGTCTGGAGACACTTTCAAGACCGGATATTTTATAATTCGAGAGTCTCCAATGCAATTTTGGCTGTGTGGCACACTACAGATATGCGTCGACTTGTTGATTCTTTCTCAAGTCCTCTATTATTCCCTCTATCCCAGCCGCGGCGCCGCATTAAAGCATTCTAGTTAATGTAGTAGCTTTTTATTTAGGTGAAGTTGTACTAAATCAAAATATTGATGCAATTTTATTTTGCACTATTTGTCTGTTTTACAGCAAACAATCATTTACTCATTTCTGATTATTTGTTATGCAGGTATTGGCTCTCTGACATTGGCAGCATTCCATTAAACTGTTGACCTGTATTGTATTTTAATATAAACAAGTTTTCGCATTATTTTTAGATTTTTAATGTATTAGGATGTTTTAATTTAATGCAATATAGCTATTATGTTAATATATCACAGTTGTTTATTTCAACAACAGAGTTAGGTCCAGTTTTTCTAGAAGTTGTAAAAGAAATTTGCACTCGTGTGGCAGTTGTCTTCTTTATTAAAGATATTGCCGACTTTACAGCCGACGCGTAGTCAAAATGATCGGGAATAGGCTTGTAGCTGTCTAACTCGCAATATCCGCCAGTGGATTTCCTGCTGTAAGCTATCATTGCTGCGATCGTTCCATTGTACCGAAATTGATGACACAAAAATCTTGGAAACTCAAACCTGACAAGCACGTAAACGTTGTGTTAGCATATAATGGCTTCCGATCAATACCTTGTCACTGGGGTTAAAGATGGATACTATCGCATCGAGCTGAACAAAACAGTTTGGGAAGTTCCTAAGCAGTACCAGATGTTGAGCCCTGTCGGCACCGGAGCGTATGGACAAGTCTGGTATGTTAATGTTGTCAAAAATTGAGTAGGGTATTGTAAATTAATTTGGTGTTATATTTTGTTTATGTGAAAATATTTTGGGTGTCAACAGACCTATTTGGATTTCGATTGGGTCCGTTATCTCAAATTGTTTGGAAGTAATGTTGCATCGGGGAAAATGACTTACACTATATCAAGGATTAGACCCTGAGTATTTAAAACTTAATATATGTTAATGTTCAAATAGAAACTTTGATTGCTTTTTCTGCCAATTTAATGCATAGCACTATGCGATAAAGCTATAACTTTGTCATCCGCTCTAATTGTGCGTAATTGTCCATAAATTAATAAGTGCCATCAATTAAGTTAAAAGTTTCATATCATCACCTCGTTGATAAAAAAACACTTTGCATGATGATGCGCTTGTGCGATTAAGAGCGTATTCTTGGGACGATTTCAGCTCTGCATTGGATACTGAGAAAAACATTAAGGTAGCCATTAAGAAACTCACCAGACCATTCCAGTCTCCAATACATGCACGAAGAACGTTTCGGGAGATAAAGATGTTAAAACATATGAATCACGAAAATGTAAGTTTTAGTGCTTCACTCACTTTAAAATTTGTCTCAACTGTCATGTTATATGTTATGTGATTAAGTTTAGAGGAGATAATTATGATTACAGCCGTGATTGTTTTGTAGATTATTGGACTGCTAGGAATTTTTACACCTGCTACATCTATTGAAAAGTTCTCAGATGTGTAAGTGAAATTTGGCCACAGTATAAATGTATTGCTGCAGTTCTTTTGATTTAAATTTTATTGTTCATGTTGAAGTGTATTTGCCAATGCATTGCTGTCGGAAGGGTTTCAGTAGACTATATTTATTTTTTTATGACGATAAGGTTGCAAATTAATTTTTGTTGAATGTTTTTTCTGTATTGTTTAAATGTATCAGTATGTAATTTTCATGTTAGAGCAAGCTAGTATGCTTCACCTTCTTAGAAGGACTCGGCTGTTTTATTTATGTTACGGCAAGTTATTTATGATGGTGTCACTAGCCTTGTTGATTTCAGTTGAGTTGCTGTAATGTATTCAATTAATTTCTCACCCATGTTTTATTGTGTAAGTTTTGCCCTAGTAGAACATTTATGGCAGTGATTACACCAAGTGCTACAACTAATAATTGCTGTCAGGAACATTGTTTCATACGATTATCGATTTCTATGGCTGGCTTCTTTAAAAAGTCAGTTTATGGGTTTTGTATGTCTGTAAAATGATTAAGGTCTGTTATGGTCGGATGGGTAGTGCCTGTTAAGTGTGCTGGGTCAGTATGAATTATTGCTATGCGCAACTAAAACCTGTCCAACCTACTAACCCATTAATACAAAAAGCTCAAGATTACTAATGTATTGCTTGCTTTGCTGTTCTTGATAAGCCCTAACATACAACAATTGACATATCAACCTTAGTCATACCTTATTATACTCTGTGTACTTCAGCCAACTTTACAACCGCTTGCTGTTCCTGCTTATTTGTTTATATCAAAGATAATTCCTTTTTGGCAGCTACCTGGTTACTCATTTGATGGGTGCAGATCTCAACAATATTGTCAGAACGCAGAGGCTTACAGATGAGCATGTACAGTTTTTAATCTACCAGATTCTTAGAGGGTTAAAGGTAAGTACCAGGCACATTATAAGCATTATTACGTATTACTCTGCTGTGCCTCTCCTGATCAAAATAGTCGAGTCATTTGCAGCTTGTGAGATCAGCTGAAAACCGCAGGGTATCTCAGCTTTAAGTGCCTCTGGCTATGTTTGAACTTTCTCTTCGCTGCGGTAACATAATAAATGACCTCGGTTAAAAAAAACCTGACCTGTTTGCTGCTAGGTCTAGCAGATAGCAAGTAGTATGTCATCAACCCTGCGTGGCTGTTTCATGAAATTTGTCCTTTTTCCATCATATCACATGATAGACTTTTTGTCATATCTTCTTAAAACTGTGTTATTTGGGCATTCTGTTGTATCACCTTCAGGTGGTGCTATTTTTGTGTTACATAACCTTCTTGTATCACTTTCATCTTGTGCCACCTTCATATTGTATCTTGTTCATCTTGTACCACCTTCATGCCGTGTCTTGTTCATCTTGTACCACCTTCATGTTGTGTCTTGTTCATCTTGTACCACCTTCATGTTGTGTCTTGTTCATCTTGTACCACCTTCATATTGTGTCTTGTTCATCTTGTACCACCTTCATGCCGTGTCTTGTTCATCTTGTACCACCTTCATGTCATATCTTGTTCATCTTGTACCACCTTCATGTTGTGTCTTGTTCATCTTGTACCACCTTCATGTCGTGTCTTGTTCATCTTGTACCACCTTCATGTCGTGTCTTGTTCATCTTGTACCACCTTCATGTTGTGTCTTGTTCATCTTGTACCACTTTCATGTCGTGTCTTGTTCATCTTGTACCACCTTCATGTCGTGTCTTGTTCATCTTGTACCACCGTCATGTCTTGTTCATCTTGTACCACCTTCATGTCGTGTCTTGTTCCTCTTGTACCGCCTTCATGTCGTGTCTTGTTCATCTTGTACCACCTTCATGTTGTGTCTTGTTCATCTTGTACCACCTTCATGCCGTGTCTTGTTCATCTTGTACCACCTTCATGTTGTGTCTTGTTCATCTTGTACCACCTTCATGTTGTGTCTTGTTCATCTTGTACCACCTTCATGTTATGTCTTGTTCATCTTGTACCACCTTCATGTTGTGTCTTGTTCATCTTGTACCACCTTCATGTCGTGTCTTGTTCATCTTGTACCGCCTTCGTGTTGTGTCTTGTTCATCTTGTACCACCTTCATGCCGTGTCTTGTTCATCTTGTACCACCTTCATGTTGTGTCTTGTTCATCTTGTACCACCTTCATGTTGTGTCTTGTTCATCTTGTACCACCTTCATGTTATGTCTTGTTCATCTTGTACCACCTTCATGTTGTGTCTTGTTCATCTTGTACCACCTTCATGTCGTGTCTTGTTCATCTTGTACCGCCTTCGTGTTGTGTCTTGTTCATCTTGTACCACCTTCATGTCATATCTTGTTCATCTTGTACCACCTTCATGTTATGTCTTGTTCATCTTGTACCACCTTCATGCCGTGTCTTGTTCATCTTGTACCACCTTCATGTTGTGTGTTGTTCATCTTGTACCACCTTCATGTCGTGTCTTGTTCATCTTGTACCACCTTCATGCCGTGTCTTGTTCATCTTGTACCGCCTTCATGTCGTGTCTTGTTCATCTTGTACCGCCTTCGTGTTGCATCTATCACCATTTGTTTTGCTATCTTAGTGTCATGTCATTTTCATACGTCACCTTCATGTGACACTTTAATGTTATTGTTCATCTTTGCTGTATTAGCTTTACACTCAAACCATCTTGACATTCACCTGTACCATCTGCCATTCACCTGTACTACCATTTTGTCACTCACCTGTATCATCTGCCATACTCATTGCTTTGCAACCCTCTGGCTCCTTTATGGCAACCTTCAATCTCTCAGACTCAACTTTCATCCTTGAGTAATATTGGTTTGAAGGAGTTAACAGCTGTTAAAGTTTTACATCACATCTGATTTGTTTCTCATTTTGAACTAAACTAAGTTATGTTGCTGTGACGTATGATACCATTACATCTTTTCAATGAGATTGTAACTGTTTTTGTCCTTATTGAAACTAGTTTTTAAATTAGAAATTCGTTGCTCACCAACCTAGAGAATTAGTTAAAATATAGCGTGTAATATTCTTACAGTTTTAAGAAATGACAAATGATTTAATCATATATTTGTATAGTGATGACATGTATAAGTCGATAGGTATTTTAAGACAACAAATTGTATTATTTTAGGTGCTATCTATATAAATCGATCCTGTTATTCCAGAATATTTTGGAAAAATTATATCAAATCTGAATTGATTTTTGCTATCCGTAATAAAAGCATAACTTTCAAAATTGAAATTTTTCATAAGACACGATAAGTGGTTCTTCTACAAGCTTTAAATGAGGTTTGGGACTCGCTTACAGTGTAATTTGTATAACGACTGCGCTGAAACGAGAGTTGAGCATTGCCTGTTCTCTTTAATCACGTGTTTGCTACTCGGTCACTAGAAAACAAACAAAAAGCAAATATTTTAGAGCAAGGTCTATTCGGAATTTACAGTTGTAAAATTTCATTTACTGTTTTTGCAAATATATTACTTGTTAAATCTAAAACCAGCCAATTTTGAAGGTGGTGAAAGTGTGAAGTCGTTTTGAGGTATGATTGAAAGCGCTGTCATAAGCGTGTTTAGTGGTAATATGTACCGTATTTTTGCTGATATTCGCTGATATTTGATACAAGTAATTCTGTGAGGTAACTTTATTTGGCACCATTATTATTATGAGTATTTATTAACGCTTCATACTGCGATGTGTATATTGCATGTGTAATAATGGAGTTTTTTTTCTATATTCACTTTCGACTTGGTAGCAACATGTCCATAAACATTACTCATGTATAAGTCGTCTTAAAAAACTTTTCTTTGAAATAGTCTCTCAGAAACTCGACTTATACCCTAGTATATACTGTATTCGCTATTCATCAGCATCCTTTGCAACTACGTGTTGCCTTTACAAATCAAAATACCTTGAATATAATATGAGACAAATTCCTTTGGGCTATTCTTCTACACTGGAGATTTGATCAAAACCTCTGCTCGGATGATACCTCTTCGTGTGTACTGTCTGTAAAAGTTCTTTGATAAACATTTAACAATTCTGTTGGTATTATTACAGCTAGGAAGCAGTTTATATGCAGTTGTTCTGAACATTTTTTTAGATAGCTAAAACGCATTTCTTGAACTATCCTGCTGTTGTGTGATTGTCAGGGGACTTCCATAAAGGTTAATTATATTAGTCTGCAGGTCGTGTATATTAGATTGCTGTAACGCTTTTTGTAACTCGCTATCTTCTTTACCGGCAACTGCGCTTTCCGAAGATATCGGCGTTGAATTTGCTATGGTATGATTGACGCTCATGTAAGGTTTTAAGACAGGCAAGTTAAAACGATATTTTGAGTTCTGTCGCTACTGAAAGGTTCAGAGAGGTTAGATTGTCAAGCCTGCAGAAGAAGCTTGTGCCAATATATTTGGAACGCAATGCTTTTCACATTTTTAGTTTTTGTTGAAAACATAATGTATTTCACAATAATACATCAACTGTTGGGAAGAGAAGGGATAGTTTATTAGTGGCGAGCTAATCTTAGCCAATCAAATTTCATCTTTCGTTTGGTAGCTACCTACAGTGTATGTATGTATATGTACCTACATGTATGTATATGTACCTACATGTATGTATGTATATGTACCTACAGTGTATGTATATGTACCTACATATATGTATGTATATGTACCTACAGTGTATGTATGTATATGTACCTACAGTGTATGTATATGTACCTACATGTATGTATGTATATGTACCTACAGTGTATGTATGTATATGTACCTACAGTGTATGTATGTATATGTACCTACAGTGTATGTATGTATATGTAAGATGTGTCATGTATATATGCAATGGCCATCGTCATCCATTTGTTTTCTCTTTTAGTATGTGCACTCAGCTGGAATACTACACAGGGTGAGTTGTCACAGTTTGTTTTGCTAATAAATTTATGCATACCAGTCATAGTAGCTGCAGTTCCAGGGTAGCCCATAGATACTGTGTTAGGCCTGATGGTGCGTTATTGGTATTTATTGTGTATTAAATTCTGGTCTTAGATATGTTATATGTTGCTTGTAATCTTGATACTATTATCTTGTCCCTCTGTATTTGTTCTTCCTAAACTATTGCTTTTGTTGACCTCTCTAAAGATACCTATACAAAAGCTAGCGGCATTACGTAGCACTGTATTCAAAATAGCATCTCTAGTAGCTTTCCAGTTCTTGCCAACTTATTATTGGATCAGGCTTTATCACCCCTATTAACTGAGCTTCCTATGTCAGCATCACACCCACTTAGTCTTGGTATTCGCTCTTGCCCTGTGTATGAACTTCTATGAGACTGGATTAGCGCTGGAACATTCCAGAACAGCCTTTTTGATTATGCTTGTATGCGACTTGTTCAGTTAATCATTTTTGGGCAATTGTGTGAATCAAAAAATATTTCCTCATAGATTTTAAAAACAAGAAGCTGAGTTGCAAAATATAGATTTCTGAGTGGTTGTATTATTATTATTATTATTCTGATACTGTCACCAAAACCATCATGAACTGTGTTCAAGCGCAATCAGTTCGTGATATTGTGTTACATTGTTTAACTTTTTTCTAGTAGCCATAAAAATTGACTGCCAACATGGGTAACATGTCTAGAATAACCTTTAAGACAAAGGACAGCTTCACATTTTACATTGTATTTGGGATTTTGTTCGTCACTAGATTTTTGATCCACCTAGAGCATCTGAGAGTTATTATTGGTTTAAGATATTTATTGACCTTTAGTAGTAAGTAGAGCACTACATGAGAAACCATAGCACTCCACCTTTAGTAGTAGCCATAGCACTCCACCTTTTGTAGTAGCCATTGCACTCCACCTTTAGTAGCAGCCATAGCACTCCACCTTTAGTAGTAGCCATAGTACTCCACCTTTAGTAGTAGCCATAGCACTCCATCTTTAGTAGTAGCCATAGCACTCCACCTTTAGTAGTAGCCATAATACTCCACCTTTAGCAGTAGCCATAGTACTCCACCTTTAGTAGTAGCCATAGCACTCCATCTTTAGTATTAGCCATAGCACTCCACCGTTAATAGTAGCCATTGTACTCCACCTTTAGTAGTAGCCATAATACTCCACCTTTAGCAGTAGCCATAGTACTCCACCTTTAGTAGTAGCCATAGCACTCCATCTTTAGTAGTAGCCATAGCACTCCACCTTTAGTATTAGCCATAGTACTCCACCTTTAGTAGTAGCCATAGCACTCCACCTTTAGTAGTAGCCATAGTACTCCACCTTTAGTAGTAGCCATAGCACTCCATCTTTAGTAGTAGCCATAGCACTCCACCTTTAGTAGTAGCCATAGCACTCCTCCTTTAGCAGTAGCCATAGTACTCCACCTTTAGTAGTAGCCATAGCACTCCACCTTTAGTAGCAGCCATAGCACTCCATTTTTAGTAGTAGAAATAGCACTCCACCTTTAGTAGTAGCCATAGTACTCCATCTTTAGTAGTAGCAATAGCACTAGGCGGTTCAATTTTTTTGAAATTTTTTCTTTCCAGATACACATATATGCTACTATGTAATATAGCATATTACATAGTAGCATATATATGTATATTATTACTACTATATTATTACTACTCTATGATATAATAATATGTAAATGCTACATATATGCACTTCCTACATAATTCTTCATCTTCTTCTGATAGTCAATGCATGTGTACTTTGGTTGCCTTTTTGATCCGCCATATTTATCTTTGCTGCAGTAGTCGTCTCTACCGATCAGATACCTAAACCAGATGTCCCCCCTGAGGGGACATCTGGTGTAACTGCATCCTCCCCAGTATGGGTGTTATAAGTATAATATAGCCTTGAGAATGCTCAAAACAGGCCAAGGTTTTAGGGCACCAATGTTCACCAAGGAGATCCTTGTTGATGCATTAGTGGCTGCACTTGTTAATCATAACTACCAATGCTTTTCTATGTATTATAAGAAACTGCTGTTTTAGCCTGTACCATAGTTATGAGTCGGGGCTATATTCAATAACCCTAGACTATCTTCATTGTTTTCATTGATCAAAGAAACAAGTTGCCTGGCTTATCGTGTTTCGTAATTTTCCAAAACGCAAACAGTTTGTTATCAGCCTATAGAATTAGCTGGAGTAGTACACAATTGTAGAATACTCTCAGTGCGTTTCAAGATGTTGTACCTGGTGTAGATCCACTACTTCGAGTTACATATGTTCAACTCTAACATAGGAGATTGTCACACCAATCACTAACTTTGAGCGAATTCCCACAGCTAGGCACTTGTTTGTGCACCCGCAGCATTATAGGCTAATGCACGGTCAATATTCAAACCAAGTTAGAAAACTGCCTTTGGTTTTGTCTTACCGTTAATCTTAATCTTTTATCCGTTAATCGACAAAATGCTGTCATTATTTTGCAGGATTTAAAGCCAAGTAACATAGCTGTCAACGAAGACTGTGAGTTAAAGGTTAGTTCTGGTTAATCTCTCAAATTTCCCCCTTCTACCTATATCAAGTCATATTTACACTAGGCAATTGCAGCATATGGTCTAGCAGTCAAATCTTGTTCAGTTGTGTTCATTTTGAAAGAACCAATGGTAGTGAGGAAGTAACGCTTAAGATATCAGCATCTTGTGAAGAATTAATTATTAGTGAAACTGTATGCCTGGTGATGGCATTATTACTTATTGATGAGAAGTTTATACTTGTGACAAGTTGCTTCAGCCAAGCACGCATGCATTGTTGGATAATAATGCAGGCGCAGAGATTCCATCATGTACTATTTCTACATAAACATTCTCTACATAAACATTTTTGTTGTTTAGTAGTTTGTCATGGTGAATGTGATTAGCAGAAATATCATGTTCTATGGCAGTGTCATAATGCTATCAAAAAGCTTGATGTTGGTCTAGTCATCTAAGATGTCAGGTTGCTGGTAATGCTTTGCTCTCAAAATTTACATTCAGCCGCTCTCGATGATCAAATTTGTATTGATCTTCTAAAACATTGATTTTGCTGTTGGTCAGCTAGTCTATTGGACTTACAATATTGACCTTTCTAATTGAATCAATAAAAGCAATATAATTGAATTCATGATATGTCATTCTATAAGTTGAAGAATGTTAAATTAACAATTAGTTTTCAAGCAAAGGCATTTCATTATAATAAATACCTTTCATGTGCCTATATTGTCTGTCATATATCTTGCTTTGCGACCCTATGGCTGCTTTTTGACAACCATCGAGTCGGCTTTTGAGTGCCGACTTTTTTTCATGGGCAATGTTGTATTGACAGATTATCCTTTAAAGTTACATCATAACAAATGCATCAACTGCATTTCTATTGACCTTTGCCAGATTGAGGCTGTATTTTTATTGATTTTGCAACATATTTGCCCTTTTGTAGATGCAATATGTGTTACTAAGCTTTATCTTATCTGTATTTACCCCCAGAATTACTTAATTGTTACTTATCAAGTTCATCTCATTTTAATTAATACTTTTTTAACACATCACATTTTAACGATGACATTTCAACGATGATCATGTTCAGCCAGCTTCTGCTTTAGTTAGTAGTTATTCAAGCGATGTGTAGAAACTTCATTTGAGTCTCTCAGCATCTGTTGCTCTTTTCTTAGCATTTCATGCAGTTTACAGTTATTAGAAAGACAAATGCTGAATAGTGTTATTTTTATTGCTGAACCTTGCAATAATAGCTAACAATGGTGAACTCCACGTACATGTTGAAATTGAGATGCACTGCAAACAATAGCTCACTTCCGGACTTAGTATGCCATAGGAACAGGTGTCTTTTGTCACACCTTAATCGTGTAGTCAGAGATACAAGCGTCTCTGCCTATAAATCAACATCTAAGTTAAGCTGTCCCTTCCATAGACATGAGTACTTCCTAACCGTTCTTACTTAGTGTTATTGGCCAATGAATGTTACTGTATTGGCTTGAGCAGATATGTTGATAAAGGGGACATGCAATCCCACAGAAATCCAAGGAAAGTGAAAAATCACGGTGATGAATGATTGTAAACTATTAACACTACTGAGTGGTGTGTCGATTAGATTTTAGACTTTGGTCTTGCAAGACAAACTGATGATTCCATGACGGGCTACGTTGCCACTCGCTGGTACCGTGCACCAGAAATCATGCTAAATTGGATGCACTACAACCAGACAGGTAAGGATAAGTGTTAGCCACGTATGCATAACACTGGCCTTCAGATATGTCAGTCTGATGTTTCTGCGCTGTCCCACACAAGTAGCTAAACCATTGCTCTTTAAAGTTATTGAATTACTTTTTTGCTAAATGGCTTCAATCGCTCTGGGCTCCCTTCTTCCAGCAAATCAGTAGCTAATTTAGAATGCTTAATCTGCAAGGTTGTTCATTAGTGGTGCACAAAACTTACCTAGTTTATGAAGCTTGTCTTTTCACGAATGTCCCCATACCTCCCGTTCCACTGGTGTGTATACAGGCTTGTTTTTACATCTTTTTGATGGTATGGTCAGAGGTGCAAATGATCAAAACGACCAGAATAGCTGAATTTATGCTACCTAGATGAGTTAGATCTTAGACACAGGAGTTATGGTAATTGATATTATTTTTGGGTGTTCTCCTTCTAAAGGTTTCTCCTGATTCTGTTTGACCTGACTGTTTCTCTCACCCAGTTGACATCTGGAGTGTGGGCTGTATCATGGCCGAGCTGATGTCAGGCAAGATTCTCTTTCCTGGCAATGACCACATCGACCAGCTACATAGAATCATGAAGCTGGTCGGTACCCCTGGACGCGAGTTTCTGGACAGGATCACAAGTGAGGAGGCAAGACGCTACATAGCCTCACTCTCCTCCATGCCCAAGCGTGATTTCAGAGAGTTCTTCCTCGGTGCTAACCACCAGGGTAAGTAATCACCAACATTGTTTATTCATATTTTGATGTCCATTTCTATCCTAGACTGCTTCTATCTTGTGTTTACAACGAAAAGACAGTCATCATTCAGTTTCATTCTGCAGTATGCCAGCCCGCGACCTTCTGTTGATTATAAGTCTGTCATTCATCTGTCAGGGCTGTAGACCTTTTTATAAGCTAATGTCTATCCAAGTTGACAAACCACATGTTAGTGTTAACAGATAATAACAAAGAGCTTAGCTGGAGATGTCTGATTAATGGTAACACCTGACACCAGATAGCAAGCATAGAATGATGCGCTGTATGTGGCTATGTGCCATTGGCCTCTTGTCCTATCTGCGTGTAATTAGTGAAGTTGTTTCGTAGCATAATCGGTTGCTGACCAATGTACACATAAAATTTTGTTACTCTCCTACATTCGGAGCAGCTCTTATCAATGTCCTAGCTAACCAGAAAGGTTTTACCAGAGGTGTGGCCATTCACAAACAACCAATCTTTGTTGCCATTTCCCTAGCACTTGACTTGCTAGAGAAGATGTTAGACTTGGACGCTGACCGACGAATTACGGCTAAGGATGCCCTAGCACACCCTTACCTCGCGCAGTATCATGATGAGTCGGATGAACCAGAGGCAGAACAGTTTGACGACTCGTTTGAAAATGCTGACAACTCTGTGGCCGACTGGAGACGTAAGGCTGTTATTACAAGCTTTTCATGAATTCTAATGGGTCTTTAACAGCCAAGCATAAATATAGAACGACTCTCGCAGAGCATTGGCACATAGGCATCTGTGCGTTGATCAACCACAGGTGTGCTAGAGTGGTTAAGGTAGTCAAATGTGTCATACTAGATAGTGATACTACACAATACCATAAAATTAATGTCCAATTAGCCAGTAGTTATTTTTAGAGATCATTCTCATAGGTAGTATGCGTTTATGTAGGACTAGCAGCCACTCAGTAATGTTAACTTTTTCATTTTGTCTTTGCTTGAGGCATCCAGGAAGAGAAGCCTTTACAACTCCTACCAAGGTATTATTATTGTACTGTTATCTCTTGCTAGTAACATTCATGACATACTTTGAACTTATCCAAGTTCAAAGTATGTCACGTTGCCAAGTCGGCTGATGCGTTGTATACGAAGCCATCTAAATATTCAATCGCCAATAGAGCTGTATAATGATACCATCATTTAGAATTAAGCTGCATAGAATGTGTTATTTAATTAGTACCCATGGAAAAAGTGACACTGCCAGTTCGATTTACCAAATGTTTTTCTCTTGCTGAACCCTTTCGTGATAGTTGTGATGGACAATGAATGACAAAAGGCTCTTTGCAGGTGCTGTCTGGGAGGAAACTAACAATTTTGAGCCACGCAAGGAGCAACTATAACTACTAATCTGTTAACAGAACATGGTCCTTACACAGAATGGACAAACCAACTGATTCTGTTACCTGCTCACTAGTATCTTAGATGTATGAATGCGGGTGGAATTTTTTGAAATGTGCAGTTTTTCATCCATTTGATTTGAAAGTTGAATGCATGCATTTAACTGATTTTGAGTAGAGGATGGGATTGAAAGACAAACGCCTACAAAATACTTTAATTTTATGAATATTTTTGTCTGCCGCTAACAACTACACCTGGAAACCTGATTACCAGGGTTTACTAATATTTTTATTGTTGCTAAGTGGAATCAAGGTTTAAATTGGAACATAGTTTTTACCCTTTGAATTATGGACTGCTATCACACTGCTGAGTAAAGCAAATGACTTAGTATTTTTCGAGTATGACGTTTGCTAAGAGGACAATGCAGGATGATTTGAAATCAAAAAGGGAGGCGACCAGGCATGTATATTTGCGAGCTTATTGTTTTGCAGGTATATTTGCAAACGGACAGTTTCTGTAGCAAAAATGAACCATATCAAAAAGCTGACTAGACTGTACATATTCGCACGATTTTCATCCTTTATATCACATTTATTATTTTCCTAGTATACTATGATCTTGTGATAATCGGTTCTTGCTTTCCCTATATGCACTGTATGAATTTGTAAATTATATTATAATACTGCGAGCTTTGCTATACAGCTCTCAATAAAACCAGTTCATAAGTTCAGATCATCTCCGAGACCACCGAGACCGGCTTCCAAAGCTGAAGTCAACTCATCTGATAATTTATCTAAAAATATACAAAAGTTTTAATCTATAGAGCATAGCATTTGCGTTATAGTCAATTAGTGAATAAGATGGAATATATTTTATGCATTGCCTGTAAGTATACACTATAATAGTCTTGGTGCAAGAATCAAAAAGGTTGGACAGACAGCAGGGCAGACAAAGCTAGCGCTAACATCAAGATATTTACCTGCTCGTTTTCGCTGCTTTTTCATCTTCTTGTACTCTTTTTTCTTCATTTTGTTGAGCTGCATGTCTTCCGGAGTTACTGGAGACCTGGATGCTAGTGCCACAGATAGTCTTGTTTTTCGCTTAGGGGTTGGATCTGGCATGATGATGTCACTAAGTGACTGCTTGTGAGCCTGTATAATCACAAAAACAGTAAGAAGCAGCGACCAAATTCAACAACAACTACATGTTATAAAACACATGGAAAGAAACCGATCATTTAAACCTCTTGAAATAACATTTCTGGTTACCTGCTTTACTAGCTGAGTGAGATATAAGCAAGTAATAATTTCAACACGTTGATGTTTATCAACTATTAAAAAGGAAACAGGCACCTCCAACATTGCAATACCATGATATGAAATCAATGCATTGTAGATGCAGTTCAGCTTAGAAAAACATGTTGTAGATGAGGTAAATTTCTAAAACACTAGCAAAATTATTTTGTATGGCTCTAATTGCACAACATTATATAACATATTATGCACAAGAGGTGTGCCGTAATATCATGTATGGTGTGTAAATTAGGACGATTACTAAATTCATTGAAAAGCTTCAATTACGGAGAATTGAGACTTCATTGCACACAAATAGATTGTGTAATCATATAAAGTTTGACCCCGCGAAACCTTTTGACTATCTAGATAAGACTGTCAAAACGACTTGGTCAACTGTGTGGTGACAAACAGGAAAAGATAAGTTAGTTAATAAGCGGTGAAGCGTACCGTAGAAGGGGTCGGCTCATAACTGTCAATTGCCATTGTTTCACTTTCATTGTCAGAATCAAGTTCTACATCTTCATCTACCTGCTCTGAAACCTCCTCTGTGAATCCATTGCTGGTCACCAGCATAGCATTGCTCATGTGGCTTTTTAGGCCTAATAAAAAAATAAAAGTTCTAAATACAGAGCACACGCATAGACACAGACATCATACGTATATATGCATACATACATGTGTTTACCTGTTTACAAATAAACAGTCCTACTATGTGGACACCACGCTTCTATATCACTTACAACTGCCAGCTGTGTGCAGTTCTGGCAAATTTATACGTAAAAATATTTGCTATGCCACCCCCCAATTCTGTTACTACACCACTGGTAAACTGGATTGCAGCATGTAGCATTTATCTTCATCACATAACATTTCGAGGTCGTAAATGACGGATATAAGTACACACTGCTCGACGTTCTGCATGCAGTGATCTAATGCCCAAACATGGTTGTGCAGTGCGTGTCCGCTAAAGAGGAAATCCAAACAGCCAGAAATAGTGAACTGTTTGAGATTTAAGAAGCTAGTCTTGCACGAAAAACATGAAATGAAACAATGGTGCAGTTGATTTTTCTATGTCGGTGAGCGCATCCTAACTTAGCCTGTCTTGACAAACTGTTGTTTTTGCAGAGTTGTCCCCCGTCGAGCGGGCGAGCAACACAACAGCTTGTCACAAGAAGTACTGCACCTGATGCATCAGCTGCACTTATAGGGAGCTGTTCTCTTCCGTCTATGCGGCTTGGTTGCGATGTTATGTCGGTCGCTCTATTGGTAATCATAACTGATTTCGCGCAAAAAATTATGTAGAAAAAAATAACATTACAACGTTTAACCAAAGACTGTTGGTCGTTTACAAGTCTGTTGTAAACTTTAGTAGAACTTAAGAATAAAATAAATTGAAAATAAAATCCATAAGAACAAATAAAACTGACTGATACAAGAATAGAAATTAAACTGACTGAGCGCACAAATAACGACATGTTTAGTCGCTGTTGTTGCCCAAGTTCTCAAGTTCTACTAAAGTTTACCGCAGAGACTAGTCGCTGGTTAAACGTCGTCATCTTATTTTTTTCTACATAAATCTTTGCGCGAAATCCGTTATGATTACCAATGGAGCGACCGACATGATATCGCAACCAAGCCGCAGAGACGGAAGAGAACAACTCCCTATAAGTGCACCTGATGCATCAGGTGCAGTACGTCTTGTGACAAGCTGTTGTGTTGCTCGCCCGCTCGACAGGGGACAACTCCGCAAAAACAACAGTTTGTCAAGACAGGCTAATCCTAACTGGACAGTTATTCACACAGGAGATAGGAGTTAAAAAAGGCGATGAAAAAGAAGGAAAGCAGAAAGGAACGTAGAAAACTTAATGTCAGGCAGTATTGTGATCAGCTAAGCAACAGAATTTTACACACAGATGTAAAATATGAATGTTTCAGGATTAATTGATGGCAAACTAAATAAAATATAAACCCGAATAAAATTGTTTATCAACCTGTAGTACTTTCTCAGTCATATCCCATGAAGTTTATTCATCTGTTTAGTAAATTGTTGGTTGTGAGTCTTTAATCAACGTACACTCAGTACTATTCGACTCCTGCTCAGTGTCGATATGTGAACCACCAGCGAAATTTGACTACCGTAAAACCTCTAATCGAACGCCTTTATTTGAACATCTCTATTTGACCGCCACTATAGGAAAGGGTTAAAAAATAGACCGCCACCCTTTAATTGAACGCCACCTCTATTTGACTGCCACTGACATTCTTTGATCTTTACGAACTCATAATAGAAAAGGATCGGTAAGTGTCCACAAAATCGTAGTAATAATGACTCCATTACATTAGTACCAATTAATTCTTTTCTGTATCTGTTTGTGTCGAAGTAAATTTTCCAGCGTTTTCCACATTTTTGGTTTTTTCATTAAAACTTTGAAAGCAACACCATAAAAATAATTAATAGCTGTATCGGGCTAGTAGTAATTCCTTGTGTAACGCGGTCTTGATACTTCGACGCATGTGAAAACTGGTTTACATTTACAATGGTATATGAACGACTAGATTTATGCTAGAAGTTGTGCTTAGCACGCATGTGGCTAAAATTTGATCATTATTTGCGCGAAATGCATAGCGTAAAAGCTTTGTTCTGCTAAAAAAACTGTTTGGACGCAAATATCGACCAATTCAGCAGTGCAGAAAAAGAGTTGAGGTCAGAAGACATTGTAGAAGGTATTGAACAGTCAGAAAAAAATGTTCATTCCAACGAAAACAACAATCAGAACGCAATAGGGAGAACAAACGTTGCAAATACTTTTGTTTTAAAAATGTTAATTGTTGTTAATGCATGTACATGTATTATAAATATGGTTCGTTTATGTCACCTGTTCTTAAATATATATTTGTAGCATGTGATAGATTATTATTGTTATATAACTTGAAAATATGCAGATTTATAGCATATTATTTGATAGCATCCTTATTTTAACTCGGCTTACAATGGATCATAACTCCTCTTTTGTTGCACATAAGGCCAGCTTTGGCTGCAAACTGTAGCAAACATATCAATGAGTGCCATGAGCTTTTATGCAACACTAGCTGCATTACCCGCCTACAGGAGCAGATTCACGGGCAGCATAAGGTTTATTGAGAGTTGTCTTTCATATGGTAAAACAACTCCAAATATGCAGTCTACTGAAATTGTTGTCCTGATCAGAGTATGTATGCACATATACATGCCAATGTTGAAAACAATGGAAATCTGCAATGTGTCTTACAGCTAGATGCGTGTAAAATCTAGTAAATACTCATGTGTCTAGATTCATGCATCCGTTCACCCTCGTCTATATTTGCAGTTGACGATCACGCACTTCTGCCGCTGAGCCCCCGCCTCGGCTGACCAGTCTTTACCCGCCGAGCAGTTGACAATCGCGCTCTTGCAGTCGCCTCGCAATCAATCGCCTTGCAATCAATCGGCCCGCACCCGCCTCGCACTCAATCGGCCTGCGCGCCTCGCAATCAATCGCCTTGCACTCTCCTCGCAATTAATCGCCTCGCACTCGCCTTGCAATCACCTCCCACTTGCCTTGCAATCAATCACCTTGCACTCGCAACCAATCGTCTCGCAACCAATTGCCTCGCACCCGCATTCAATCGCCTAGCACTCAATCGCTTTGCAATCAATCACCTCGCACTCA